>NW_015166439.1:407780-419819 GCF_001447785.1 Gekko japonicus | reverse complement strand
CAAAGAAATGTGTGTGTGCTCGCAGAGCCCTGTTTAAATCCAGAGAAGTGACTACAGAAAATGAGCCTGCCTCCTGCCAGTTACTCCCAGGGTGGGGACAGCAGGTGAGCACACAGAAGGGTTGTCCTGCCACATAAACCTGTTTCCTTTCATCCTAGCTCATTTCCATCATGTGATTGAGCAGCTGCGGTTCCGCCAGGGCAGCATGGCTAGCATCTTCCTCTCAGCAGGTATGAGGCGTCTCTCCGTTGGAACAACAAAAGCTGTGTATTGGAAAGGTTTTTTGTTGTGGACAGTTTTGAAAAATACGGCAGGCTCAAGTCTTTACTTGTCTATAGGTGACTTGGGGCCAGCCGCTCTCAACATAACCTACCTCGCAGGGCTGTTGTGAACATAAAACAGAGGAGAAGAGAACCACATACCCTGTGCTCATTTGGAGGAAGGGATGGGATAGGAATCTAATGAATGACAAACAATAGTAAGGTCTGAGGTAGCCATGTTCCTGATTTGCTAGTTTACAACATGTAGAGAGATGCAGTGGGGAATATGCCCCCATTCTACAGTCTGAAGTGGTACAGTCCAGAATTCTATTTCCTCATCTTGCATAACCTAGATGGCTCATCCTTCCTAAAGTTGTTTTTAATGCCACTTAAAACTAATTTAGAAAAAGTTTTGATTGTGATGGGTAGACATGAGCCAGCGTGGTGGTGTGTTGAATGTTAGCCCAGAGTATCCCCACTTGAATCCCTGCTAAGGCCACAGAACACTGACAGCCTAACCTACCTCACAGTATTGGTGTGAGTGGGAAAACAGGGATAATGCCAAGCAAGGGTTCCGCCCCAAGCTCCATGGAGGAAGCATGGAACATAGATGTGAGGAACGAATGGAATGGCGTGGTCTCTTCACCCGCTCCCCAGCCCAGCTTCTAACTCTGCTGTCTTTCCCTGCAGTGTTCCAGTTCTCCTACACAGCTGTGTTTGGAGCATACACAGCCTTCATCTTCATCAGGACAGGTTAGTGGGAGAGAGGATAGCTTTGCACTGATTGAGGGTGGGGGGAGCTCCCTCAGTTTCTTTCCAGGAGAGCAGTTGTGTGTGGAGGGCCTGGGCATTACAAGAGAGAGATGACAAAAAAATCCCTTAGCCCAGGTGTCCAACTGGAATAACTTCTTCTGTTTAATCACACGTTCTGTGCATAGATGCAAAATGTTACTGGTCCTGGGCAGTGTTCCCTCTAAGCTGAGTTAGTGTGAGCTAGCTCACAGTTTTTTAGCCTCCGGCTCACACATTTTTGTCTTCGCTCAGGAAGGACGGCTCCAAATCGCTCGCTCACAACTTTAATGTCAGGAGCTCACAAAGTAGAATTTTTGCTCACAAAACTCCAGAGCTTAGAGGGAACATTGGTCCTGGGGTGGGGGCAGAGGGAGAGGAAAGAAATAGCCCCTCATTTCTGTCCATGTGTGTTTTCCCCATAGTCATAAGGACTAGATTTTAAATTACAGTTTCAAAGTGTTCTGACCCTCCCTCCCTCCTTTCCACACAGGGCACCTTGTTGGGCCTGTCCTCTGCCATTCTTTCTGCAACTATGTTGGATTCCCTGCCGTGGGTGCAGCTCTGGAGCACCCACAACGCCTCCTGGTGGTGTTCTTCTATTTGTTGGGTGTGGTCCTCTTCCTTCTCCTCCTGCACCCCATGACGGATCCAGCCTTCTTTGGACACCTGCCCATCTGCTCCCTCTCCAGGTTGTCCTCTGCTGCCAACAGTATCAGCAGCCTATCCCTCTGTTCTTGACACCAGCAGAGACCCTTTCTCAGACTTCGCCCTTGCACACACACGGTAGCATATGGCTACACTGCAAACTTTTAAAAACGGGTTTTCAAACGGCTTTCTTGGCATAGCTGCCCGCTGCATGCTGGGAGCTTTAGTTGGGTGAGGGTGCCACGAAGCACTAGAGCCTGCCTCCCACGGCTCTGGTGGCTGGGTGATTCTGGGAGAAGCCATTGGTTAAGCCGGATTACAGTTGGCATGCAGCTGTGCCGGTGTTCTTGCACACCTCTCTGCCCTTGAGCCAGCCACCCCCTTTTTGTAGAACCCCGGGGGGCCTTTTCCTCCCAGCCCCGAAGAGCTCTATTTTTTATTATTAAAAGTACTTTAATGAGGCTGTCCTGTCCTTCCTTTGGTCAGCAGAGAGCAGTTTTCCTGTGGGGAGGGGCTGGTGTGGTGGCCAGAGCAGTCAGACCCTGAGCCTGGCAAGACACTCCAGCCAGTGGGTAGGCCAGCCATCCTCTTTCCACCTAAGCTGGCTCTCGGGGTTGCTAGGAGTACAAAACGGGGAGGCCCAATATATACCACACTGAGCAGCCTTTGAGGAAGGCAAGGGTGTAGAATTGTGCCTGTCCTAGCATGAGCTGAGACGTGTCTTTTGGGACCGTTGTGATGCCGGTATAGTGTAGCACAGTTTGTGGGGAACCTGCCTGTGTGGGCATAAGTCCTTGCAGAGGTCTTACTCCTAAGCAGCAGGGAACAAGTCTGCTTGAGGTCCTCCACCCCTGCTTTTTGATCTCCCTCACTGAACTAGATGTCCTGCAAAGCCGTCTGTGTCTAGGCCTTTATAAAAGTTCATCTCTCCTAAACCAGGGCAACTTTATCAGGTTGTGTGTGTGTGTGGGGGGGGGGGTGTTCAGGGAAAAGGGCACTCCCTAAAGTGCCTCTGCACTTTTCTGCAGACAGCTGCTGTCCCTTATAGAGCGCTCTATCTGTGCTGGACTTCCAGTGTGCCGCCTCCTTCTCCCCCTGGCGATGCTGCCCTCTTCTTCTGCTGCAGGCCTTCCTGTGAGCAATCCTGATGCTTATTCAGATGTCCAGAGACTCCCCTGGGCTAAGTTCTTCCAGGGGAGCAGCTGGACGCTGAGTGACTTTAGATGGTGTATCAGTGCCGGTTAAAAGGTGTGTGTGTGTGGGGGGGGGGGGTCGCCCGTTTCCTGAGTGGTCAAAGAAAAACAGCACCTCGGCATTGGGTGGGCCTCCAGTGTGTGCCATTTATTGGTACAGCATTCCTTCCCAGCCAGCAGCTCTCCCCTGCTTTCCCTGGCACCCTCCTCCTCCCTGGTCCCGTCTTCCAGGCCTAGCATTGATGGTGGCAGCTTCGTACCCAGTATGGCTCTCGTGGTCACTTAGGTGGCCCTCCTGGGGGACCGTAAGGAAGAACAACCGTTGATTCATCTGTTGGAGCGGCTGGGGCAGCCAGAAAAGAAGGGTGTGAAGAGGAGGAAAGGGAGAGCTCAGGCTGGGGGGGATGCACAACTAGCTCAGCAGCAAAGACCAGACATGGCAGCTTCTACAAAGGGAGTGAGGACGAGGACAGCTTCGTAGCCAAGACCACCCTGGATCCACCAGCCCCGGCTTGTGGGTGGAGACGGGGGACTCTAACCTCTTGCCCTGGTACTGGGCTAGATGCTGGGGGGGTACATAGTGCTTCCCTTGTGTCAGTCCCCAGTGGGGGGAGGGATTCATTCTGCTTCCACATGCCTTTTCTGGTGAGGGGGTGGGTTTGGGGGCAGCAGGCTGGGGAGGAAATCACAGGTCGCTCTCCCCATACAGGGCGCTGGAGAAGGAGACATAGTCCAAAGCGCCAGACACGGCATCGGCTCCCGCGTACTTTGTCATCCTGCTGATGCAGTATTCGGCCTGCTCTGGTGGCAGCTCCCGGCGCAGCTCTTCTATCGTGATGTAGTTCTGTGGGAGAAGAGGGGGAGGGGAATGGTGTCAGGAAGGTTGGAGAGGAGAACCTGTGGGCTCGGATCAGGGCCCTTCCTGGCAGTGCTGCTCGCGCACTTTCTAGCTCCCTGAAGGTAGGCTTGAAACTCAAGAAAATGGAAATCTGTAGGGAGCAAAACTGAGTTTGCCTTTCAGAGATTCCATGCTCGGTGCAATCTCCGCAGTGCTTTTCCTTCTCATGAGCCCAAGAGACCTCCTCTACGCCTCCTTGCAGTTGTCCTCTGTGGCCTGTACTCACCTTGTCTGAAGCCAGGATCTTGAAGGAGGCCATGACTTGCTCTGCAGTGTCTGTCTCAGCTGTCTCACGAGTCATGAAGTCAATGAAGGCCTGGAAGGTCACCACGCCTGTGTTGTTGGGGTCCACCAGGGTCATGATACGAGCAAACTCCACCTCACCCTAGGGAATAACGGGAATTCGGGTCGATATGGAGAAGACTGGGGGTTGAGTCACCCCCAGAGGACATTCTGATGACCCATACCAGAGCCACCCTAGAGCTCCAGAATGGAGTCCCATAGCAGTCTTGTCCCCCACCCACTACAGTTCTGCTAACATGTAAATCTGTAGTAGGTTGTGGGCAGCCCATCAGCCAAAGCAGGCCCACTCCTCACAGAAGACCAAGGGACTATGCTGACTCCTAATCCCATAAGAATGAAGAAAACTCCTGAGACACCCACAAGTGATCCTTCTCCTGCAAGATTCCTCTATCCAGCAGACTTAGGTAGTGTGTATGAGGGGGTGGCATTCAGGTGTGAGTACCCTTGTCATGGCGCATTGCCAGAAGGGACTTGACTCATGCTTCTTTTCTCTAGAGAACCAGCCCATCAGTTAACTTAGTTAACAGTTAACAGCTACGCCTACTGTTCCCAAGCACGTTCTGTTGTGTGTGGGACAGAAGCAGTTCCTTGTATATGAGAGGAAAGCTATCCCCGTTCAGTCCAAGCCAGGTGGCATCATACCAGGTCATATCCCATGGAGATCAAGCAGGCACGGAAGTCGTCTGGGTCCATCATGCCATTCCGCTTCTGCATGGGTACAAGGCAGCAGGAACCAGGTGGAAAGAGGGGAATGTTAGGTGGAAAGCACAAACCCCAGTCCCAAACATATCCCTGAAGGAGGGATTTACCTAAACCAACAGAGCATCGCTTATTTCCAGAGACAAATTCTCTGGCACCATATTGTCATTGCCCTCACTCTGTTATTGGCCTCCATTCAGCAAAGTGAAGAAATTTTCATGGCTTCTTCAGTCAAATGGTCGCTGAAGGATACCCAGAATAGTGGGAAGCAAGTGGGCAGGCTCAGAACTGGAACAGGAACTAGTGAGCCAACCAAGCAGATTTCTCCTCTTTTTTTTCTGGTACAAGAAGTCATGCCCAGTCAAACCTGTTCTCGGCTACCGTCAAGTGCTCTCTGAAGCAAGCGACAAGTGACTATTCAGAGCTGGATTCAAGACCAGTGGCACCTTAAGAGACCACCAAGATTCTCAGGGTATAAGCTTTCAAGAGTCAAAGCTCCCTTCATCAGATAGTGAATATACAGAACAAGGAACAGGCTTAAGGCTGCATTACAGCGGCGCAACTCCGATAATCAAAGAAACCATTTGCACTGAAGATGGAGGAGGCGTTTTCTGAGTCTGCATCCTTACAACCTGGTTGCATTTGAAAGGGGGCGGGGGACAGAGAGGATAAGAATCAGCAGGGCAAGGGCACCTCACCCGGTCAAAGTGGTTGAAGGAAGCCCGGAACTCATTCATCTGTTCTTGACTGATGCCCTTGGCATCACGTGTCAGGATCTGGTTCTCAACTTCATTGATAGTGCGTGCAATCGTTGTCAGCAGCTGCTCCCATCCCACCCGGATGTGCTGAGGTAACAAGAGTGGGCATTGGTGAACAAGACTGAGCAGCAACGGAAGTTACAGTTATGCCCCTATCCATATGCAAGAAGACAGCCTGTGTGGGATTCACCCAAGGCTGAGTTTTGGCAATGGTTCCGCTTCGCAGCACATGTATGCTCTTTCAGCCTTACCTCCATGGTGTAGCTTGTGTGCTTGTTATCGAAGATGAGGGCCTCCTGGATGAGCTGGTGGTCACCTTCCAGCTTGTCGATGTTTGTCTTGTAGTTAATGATGTTCTGCTCATGCTGTTTCAAGTGGTTCATCTGGTCCTCAAGGGACCCACTGATATCCACAGAGATGTGGCCAATCTCCTGCAAAGACAGGAAAGAGAAGAAGCCATTGTGTTAGCAATGGGTTTTTAAGATCCTGGATCCTGGCACTAACCGCTTGGGATGCCTTCCTCTACAGTCATGGGATGCCACAGGTAAGATTTAACAAGGAACTCCTTCCTTGTTTGTCCTGGGACAGGAAGCCTTTTCTAAAATATTTGTCAGTATTTAGGTGGGGTGAAAAGAAAAGAAAAACACCTCTTTGCATACAGAATTGCAAGGCAAAGAATTAAATAGGCAAGTGAGGTTCTCCCTGAGGCCTGAGATAAGTCTGAGGTCACTGGAGTTGGACGTCTGCCCTCTGGGCTGGGCTCATGTTGCCTGTCCATTCTATTCCTACCCACCTCCTACTACCCACCTTTTAATTAAGCTACTGCTTATTACTGGTTAGCGCAATTACTGGCTAGTGCTACTGCTATTGTTTTGATTGTTTTATTAGTACAGTTTCGACTGTGTATCTTGCTTATCTGCCATCTTAGAAGCTATAACTTAAAGGCTATGTCAACATAAATAAACAGTCTCCCCATTAGACAGACCCAAGTAGTCTTGGGTCCCTGGAATCTGGCCCATCCCCAACGGTGTTGGCAGTGCTGCTGCTCTTTTGTATTGGTTTGGATGAGACCTTACCTCCATCTTTGTCTGGATCCAGGGACCGATGATGTTGGCCTGGGCAGCAAACTGGCGTCTCAGGCGTTCGTTCGCTTGCTGCCTTGCCAGCTCTTCCTGCAGGGTCTGATCACGGTGTGGGACCAGTTGCTTCACCTACAGGGAGCATGAGAAGCACAAGGCTTTTAGGCTCAGACTATAACTGGTGTGCAGTGGGGCTGGGACACAGTCTTGGAGGAGTGAAAGAAGAGTCCTCTGCAAAGCTTGTGTCCACCGAAGAGCAAAGCTCGCCCTTCTTAAGAAAACATATAAAAGAACTATGGGACCTCAGGGCCTATCTGCCTCTTCAGTTATTCTTAGACACTCATCCCTTCAGTCACCAACTGCCTTAAGACCAAGGGGTTAATCAGGAGGGGGTGAAACAGCATCAATAACCACTGGTCAGGACCTCTCCTGATAAACAGGCGGGCAGAGGTGTCTTGCCAGAGGGACAGTATTCACATTTCTTATTAGAAGGAGGTGACCAGACTACAGTTCTCTCTTAGATTTATCCTGCTCTTCTCCTCTAGAGTTCAGGCCAGTATACATGGTTCTCCCTTTCCCTTTTGATCGTTGTAACAACCCCGTGAGGTAGGTCTGGCTGCAAGACAGCGGCTGGCCCAAGGTCCTCAGCAAGATACGTGGCAGAATGGGGACTTGATCCTGGGTCTCCCAGATCCAAGCTTGCATCACGCTGGCTGTAACCTCCTGGTTAAAGGAAAGTGTCATGTTCCTTCTCTGGCCTGGAGCTCCCATGAAGTTGCCTGCCTTATCCATTGACAGGGAGCACAAGTAACTGGGAGTGAAGACTGAAAAGAATAGCCGAAAACTAATCCCTTGTGGATGATACAAGGCTGCTACAGGGTGCAGCTGAAAACATGGCAGCCATGTTACCCACATGCACTATATTAATGCCACTCTCACCGTGTCCCACTTGTTGGCGACGTCAAGGTGACTAAGGTTGGTGTAGGGGTTCACCCCCGATAGCTTGATGCCATAGGTCTGGGCAATCTTCTGGATCTCGTTCTGAATGCCCAGGATGGCCATGCGCTCTTTGTCGGCTTCAGGCAGAGTAGCCTTGAACTGCTCATGGGCTGTGATCAGGCTCTGGGAGCGGAAAGAGAGAGATCAGGTTACTTGCACCAGAATGACGAAGACAGGGAGTGGAAAGCAAGAGCTCTCCAGTATCCTTCCACCCCTGATCTTCCCTGGCACTGCCTCCCTTCTTTACGGGGAATACTTCTTCTGGTTTTCTTGAATCAATGTAATAGGATGACCCCGAGTTCTGAGATAATGTTTATCTAATGTTATAAACCTCTTTAGAAGAGGTGATTAGAACTCCTGGCTATTAAGCTTCCTATCATCCTCAGCAGAGCTGGGAACAGAAAACATCCCAGGCTTCTCTCCTACATAGGAGGCCCACTTTTACCCTTTCAGATTCAAAGTGGGGCAGAGGGGAATATTTGCTGCTTCTGGTCTAGCCCAGTTGCTTAAAACATATTAGTGCTGAGGCAGGGAGTGGGATCCAGGAGTCCAGTCAGCTCACCTGGATTTCTTCAATGCTGTGCACAATGAACATGTCCTGGAGGTCTTCAATGGCTCCATCCATCCAGTTGTTAAAAGGGGCAGCTCTCTTAGCAAACTCCAGGTACAGCTGGTCGATGGTCTCCAGTAATTTCTCCACACGCTAGGTGGGAAGGGGGAGACAGAGGGAGAGCCAGAAGTTCAGGCAAGGCAATGGTGTCATAAAGACATCTTCATCCCCCCACCCCACCCCCAAGACAGGGAATATTCCCTGCTTGACTTTTTCACCTCCAGGGAATCCCTCCTCTTCTGGGTGAGTGTTCCAAGGGTATCCCACTGGTCACAGATGGCCTGGCAGCGAGAGTTCACCGATGCTGCATCATGGTAGTCCAGCTCACTGAAATGGTGGGGAACAAGGAAAAGGCAGTGTGGCTGAGGCAAGGACTGGGCCTGTCCACTTTGCCACCCAGAGCAGGACATCAGAAGTGACACATACGCACACATACGCCATTTACTCCCAAACCCTGAAGTGAAGAACAATTCCAGGGAATAAGCAGAGATCACAGCAGATGGCAATTTCATAATCAGGAGTGCTAGAATTAGGCAACTAAACCTGTAACTGCTAAAACTGTGCTCATTTTTTAGTGGAATTGTTGGATAATTTAGCAGAGTTAAAGTAATGATGCAGCACACATGTGTAAGTTTGCTAAAAAAAGTTTACTAAGGAATTAGAGAGGGTTACAGGATAGGATAAAACAAGAAAACAGTCTATCTACCGACATCTTCCTAGTTACTGTTCACTCCAAGATTCAGGATTCTAGCATCCACTGATCTCTAAACAAAGGGAGGAAGAAGAAACCCCCAAAATGCCTATGTGCAGAATATCAGGTAACATCACCCAACTACGACTTGACCAATGACCAGGCTAAAGATCACTTCATTATGAATAGGACTTTCCCTTCAAGCGTGAGAACTTCTACTTGACATCTCATAGGTTCTAAGCTAACTAATAAACAATTAGCATACACAAACAAACAGGTTAACTCTTTCATGACATTAGGAAGTGAACTTGCAAATACTCCAACAGGAATAAATATGGAAGAATGTATATTTCCTTGATATTCTGTATCTTAATAATCTCAGCTGTCATTTTAAAAGAAAGCACATTTCTAGCCCTTAAGACAGGGTTCCCCAACCTTTTCGAGCCCGTGGGCACCTCTGGAACTCTGACACAGGGTGGTGGGCACAGTCACAAAATGGCTGCCACAGGAGGTGGAGCCAATCACAAAATGGCTGCTGCAGGAGGCGGAGCCAACCACAAAATATCAGGAAGCGAGGTTATATATAACTCTAATAGTACCACTTCAACATTTCAGGCAGAAGTACTGTTTAACAGGATGCTTTTTAATCTGCACAGTCAATCCCCACCTAGCCCTGCCCAATTTCTACAATCACTTGGTGGGTGCCAGGAAAGGTGTTGGTGGGCACCGTGGCATTCATGGGCACCACACTGGGGACCCCTGCTTTAAGATAATGGAAGAAAAGCTTTGTGCACTAACCATGTAGCAAAATCTGGCAAACCAGAGCACAGCAAAGTGAAAGGGGGCTTCAGCCCCCACCCCATCTTCTTTCCTCACAGCTACGGCCCCTTTTTTCACAGCCTCATCTCCACCCTCTCTGCTCTTTTCATTCTTGTAGCTCCTACCAAACATTCCAATAATTTTGAAAATGCAATTTTGAAAGAAGTAGAATTTATGCTAAAATACACAAAGAGGCAAAGTTCCTGACTAGTGAAGGATGTGCACGCTTTATCCTGAGAGGCTGAAAAAGGTGGGATCCCACTGTCTCTCAGAAGTCAGCTTGATTCAAACCTCTTCTGTCCCAGAACATCAGTAGATGCTATCTTTGCCTCTTAAAAGCATCAGAGTTAAGACTTTCCCCCCCTTCCTCTCAATGAAATATGAGATTCTAGGGGCTATGATGGACCGAGTGCAGTACTCTGGACCATGCAGTTTTCTTCATGCTCCATGCCAGGCCCTCATCACTACCAAACAAGTATACATCTGGGATCTTTGACCTTGCTTTTCCCAGCTGAAGAATATATTAAGCCCTAGCTTCAGGAAGTCAGAGATTTAGAAGGCTCCTAAAAAGCTAGACTGGGGGGCAGGTGGGGATCCAGTCTGGAGGAGAGTGCTCTTTTTCCCCCCTCTGACACCCACTTGAGCTCCTGTGCGATGGCTGCAATCTGCTCCACACGGTCCTGATGGGCGGCCAGGTCACTTTCAAAGGCCTCGTGCTTCCGCAGCAGTGCTCGGATCTCATAGAGAGTTGCTGACTCGTAGTCCTTCTGCAAGAGCATATCCTCCTTCCCTGTGGAGGAAGGAGAGGGATGCCGAGTGAGAACAAGCACAGGCAGGACTAGAACCAGGGATGTGTTATAGCCATGGGCACAGCAGACTGACAGCACAGGGTCAGGAGGAGGTACCTCTGGTCCAGGTCTCGTGCAGGGAAGCCTTCTGCTTGAATTTCTCAGCCAGGTGATCCAGACGCTCCAGGCGCCTAATCTCAGTCAGGAGCCACTCTTCATAGCCTTTCTCCACCTGCTCCAGCCCCTTCCAGGCATTGGCGATATCCTGCATACAGATGGCGCAGCCTCAGCTCAGGCTCCCCCCCACACACACACAAAGCAGCACCACCACCCAGCCTTTCCACCACTGCTGGTACTTTTCTGGGTAGAATGCAGATACTCCACACAGGGTATCAAAAGGGCAGTAACTAACTCTACACTGCTCTTTTGGTATTTGGTCAGAGGACAGCATCATTCTGGCTCTGTAAGTCCTTGATGGGTTTTACAAATGGCCAATGTTTTATCTGCTCTGAGAAAGAAAACAGCAATTGGAAGCAGACCGTGTGGGTGTCCATTCCACTTGATATACACTTTTTTCTTCTTCATTTCAGAAGCTTCATTTGTTCATATTACAGTTGTTTTAGTTTTTCCTGGTTTCAAGGAGAAAGCTTTACTGTCAGTTTCACGGCCCCTGCTCTCAAGATCTTAATTTTGCTGGCTGGAAAGCTCGTGTCAGTTTCATATCTCCAGTTCTCTGACTTCACTGAGTTCACTAACCAGATTGGCAGGCACCAAATGTATTGATTTATTATTATTCCCAGTTGCTTTTGTTACACTAACAAAACTGATGAATGGGCTTTTTGGTCTATTTCTCATTCATTTGGAAACTAATGCACAATCCTATGGGACACAAGAAATGAGTATATCATGGGAAGGAATGCCTCTCACTAGTTACTTTCAACTCTCTTGAAAATTGTTGTCTCTGCGCTGTACTTCTGAGGTTAATTCTCAAGGGGTTTCCCCCCTCGGATAATCACAACAACTAGCAGAACTAAAGCTGTAGACTGAAACAGCAGTCTACCAAGTGAAGCAAATCTACTGATGAAAACTGTGTTTCAGTCTTTCCAAAGCAGACTTTAGGGTATTGCATTGTTCCAGTTTTAGGGATAGGCTGGCAATAAGTATAAAGGGTACAATCCACTGGAAAGTACCATTTAAATGGTGCTTGTGTAGGAGAATTTCCCAAAAGAGGTTACTGTCAGATACATTTTAAGATACTGTTTAGGATTTCTGCTTCCTGTTAGAAGCTCAAGGGTTACTCGTTTTTAAAACCCATAAAGGACTTTGTAGCAGTTGCGGGTTTCTTGCGGAAAAGCCATAACTGAAGGATTCAGGGAATGTGCCACACCTACTAGAAGAGGCACGTCACCCTCTAAGATACAAGGGGGCCAAGATATTCCTGTGAACCGTGTGAACTTTGGGGTTATGCAGAGGTGTCAGACCCCCTCCCATGGCCCATCATTCCT
>NW_015166439.1:403343-407755 GCF_001447785.1 Gekko japonicus | reverse complement strand
CTTACGGAGACCATCTTGCCCTCGGAAGGCATGAAGGCTGGCCGGTTGCTGAGACGCAGCTTTGTCTGCAGGGTGTTGAAGTTGATCTCAAGCTGGCATTTCTCCTGGACACGGGGAGGCTTGTGCACACGCCGGTAGTCCCTGAAGTCCTCCAGCTTGCGCTGCATGGCACTCATGCTCTTCTCTGGCACGCGGTTCTCCAGCCATGGGATGGTGCGGCGAATCCATTCCAGGAGCTGCCAGGAAGAAAAATGAAGGGACTTAAATCCATTCTGCCCCATCTCATTGCTGCTACTGTCAGCGAAAGGTGGAGAACCCAGAATTGTGGTCCCATCCTACAATTCCAGAGTTGGGTAGAATATCCAGGGCTTTTGGGCTTTCCACGCCCTCTCCTCACTTTTTCCTCCACGCCCACAGATGTGCTTCTTTAAATCTGTGGACTGCACTTCTAACCCCAGTAACTGAGCCCAGGAGTTCTGCTCCTGAGGTCAAGGCCTAGAGGGAACCAGGCCCAGAATATCACTGTGCGGCCTGCCTCCTGAGCAGTTTTAGATACCTCACTGGCCAGCTTCTCATACTCCTGCATCAGCTTCTCATTCTCTTGATTGACTGCAAGCACCTTGCAGATCCTATTGGCAGCAGTCTCAGCCTGGAAGTAAGGGAGAGAAAAGGAGGCAATGGTCAGAAATCCCAAAACAAAATGAGAGAAAGTAGGGCCAGGGAAGATGTGGAAGTTGTCTAATTTCCAAAAAGACACCTTTATAGCATCCTTAAAACAGATCACCCAGCGGTGTCTTCCAGGTGAACCCTGGGAATTCACTGCTAAATTATTTCCCATTTCATTTTATGACCTCAATTTTTAAAATCTAGAATGAATTATATGTATATATATGCTGTCAAGTCACAACTGACTTATGGCCATCCCAACAAGAGGCTTTCAAGACAAGGGAGAAGCAGAGGTGGTTTGTCACTGCCTTCCTTTGCAGAGCCTTCCTCGGTTATTCCCCATTCAAGTACTGCCCCCACCTAGCTTCTGAGATATTATGAAATTGGGCTATAATATACCATTCCACGTCACAGAATGAATTATATCTGTGTCAAATTCAACGGGCATGCTTCACCACCACCAGAATAAATCCGTTTTGGTGTTTTAAAACTTTTTTTGGAGAGAGGGGCAGAACTGTACAAACTCTTAAGACTTTTTTAAAATCAGAAAGAAAATAAGGGAAATGAGGAACATTCAAATAACCAAGATGGGTAGCTGTGTTAGTCTGCATGTAGCAGTAAAAAAGAGCAAGAGTCCAATAGCACCTTAAAGACTAACAGAACTTGTGGCAGGGTATGAGCTTTCGGGAGTCACTGCTCACTTCTCACTTGTTAGTTTTTAAGGTGCTACTGGACTCTTGCTTATTGTCTTTTACAGTTCCCAACTGCAAATCTGTGGACTCCATGAGAAATGAGACAAAAGCTTCTGTACCTGCTCTGCACCAGCAAAGGCATGATAAAAACAGGAGACATAGGTCATGATGGCCTTTTCGTCTGGTTTGGGTGTGTTGACAATATCTGTGGGAAGAAGGAAAGAGCTGAAAGTACAGGAAGAGCACACTATTTAGGGATCTGTGTGAAGCAATTCAGCTTGTATATCACAGGTGTAGCCTCCAAAAGGCCCACATGAGAAGTATCGGGCATGACTTGATCTCAGTCTTTGAGGGGAGGGGTGGGGCTTCCCCAGTTTTCCTTGTGCTGCTGAGAAGGCTGATTCACAGGATAAGTTTGTTCTGCCCAAATCCCATTTCACCAACTCTTCGTAAAGCACACACATGAGTGGCTTACTCACCTTCTGCATCCAACATCTTGGGGATATCTAGGTATTTCTCAGCTACCTCAAATGCTGTGTTGAGGTTCCCAATGGGGTCATCCTGTGCAGAAATAAACATAGTGAGTTTCTGTTCTGTGGAAGCAATGGACTGGTGTGTAGCATCTGACCTCAGATCCTCTGATACAGGGTATGCTGGTGGGAGGGAGGGATTACCCCATTTCTTGCACTACAGGGGAGAGTTAAGATCAGTGCCTTCCCCCAGAGCCTTTAAACCTTTTCTCTCCGTCCCTATTAAACCCACCCTACCCTTCTAAAGAACCCTTTAAACATAAGTGCAGCAATCATGCACAGTTACTGGTCTTCCAATCCCCTCCTTTCCCCCAAACAGTATTTTTTGCATAGTATGGATGTCCTCTGGGGATGCAGAATCCACTCATTTCTCCCTAGGTTATCCACTTTGGTGGTTCAATGATTAGTGTGAGGCCACCCACTTTACAAAAGATTATATGTAGATGGATAGAAGTCACTTCTCTATCCCAAGGGATCTGTTGCAAAATGCAACAGTTTCACATACATGATTAGAAAAAGTAAATTCCCAAATTTGTGTTGTTCCACTCTGCATGCACCCATCCACCCCTCTCCCACCTTCTGTGGGGTAAAACTGGAGCCCTCTTTTCTACAACTGGCTGTTGAAGCTGAGTGGGGGAAAATGCACAGGCTGTCTCAAAGGAGGCCGTGACACAGGAGCAGAGACAAGGGCAAAGAGGCAGCTGGAGCCTGGAAATGGACAAGCAGAGAACCTGAAGGAAATTATTTGATCCAGAATGCAAGAGGAAGCCAGCACCTTTCTGAGCTTGGCGTAGTCAATGAGGTCAGGGCGGTGCCGGTGGATCAGGGCGCACAGTGCCAGGCCATCTTTCCAGCTGGAGGGCAGGACCGGTTGAAATAGGTAGATGAATAAGGGGAGAGAAAATGGAGAGAGCAAGTGAACCCCCCTGTGTTTTTAGCTGGGGCCTGACAGCTTCTTTAAGGCATCCTATACATAAAAGTGCTGTAGCCCCGTCAAGCATGCAAAAGCTCAAACATGCAAGAAATGGACAGTGAAGCAGAAATCACCGATGGGAAGTCTGGAACACAGTCTGCACTGAGGCAGGATGTCTACAATAGTGGATGTAGCTTGCGAGTTAGTGGTAGCTCACCAGCTGCTGAGGAGTAGCTCATGCAGCCCGTAGAAGACCCAGGAAAAGATCGTGAGAGAGAATGCTCTCGCAAGACTAAAAGACCTGGGAAGGCTCAGTCAACCTAACTGATGTGTGTCTCTGCACAAAGGGAAACGAAACCACCCCTGTCTTTAGAAGGGATGAGGGAGCAAATATAATATATTAGCATAAAATTTATTTATGTATATATGTTTAATAACTCAGGATATTTTTCATTATCCAGAAGTAATGCTCATTAAAGAAAAAGTCAGGAAACTCTGGTCTAGATTATTTCCAGATGATTGCAAATCTAAGGCATGAGATATTTTTATTCATTTAGTTTCAGAGGGTAGGGTAGCCATGTTGATGTGCACTAGAACAGTTAGATTCAAGTCCAGTAATGCCCTAGAGACCAATAGAGTATGACAGCTTTGAGAGTCAAAGCTCCCTTTCTCAGGTAACACTCATACCCTGAAAATCTTGTTGGTCTCTATAAGGCCTCTGTGTAATTCTGTGGTGCGGCCTCATTTGAAATACTGTGTACAGTTCTGGTTAATACCCAGTTTTTGAAACAATATTATAGCATTGGAAATGGTGCAAAAAGGGCAACTAAAATGACTGAAGGGATGGAACACACTCTCCCTATGAAGAAAGGTTAAAGAGCTTAGGGTTCTTTAGCTTGGAGAAACGATGACTGAGGGGTAACACAATAGAGGTTTACAAAATTATACATGGGAGAGAGCAGGTAGAGAAAGAAGTACTTTTCTCCCTTTCTCACAATACAAGAAAAACAGGTTGCTTACCTGTAACTGGTGATCTTCGAGTGGTCATCTGTGTATTCACACCCATGGGATCCAGTGCGCACGCGCTGGATCGATAGGTGCTGTAGCAAGCTCTTTTAACGGATTTTCGCGCCCAGTCCCTCGGGCATGCACAGGAACCCCACCGCGCATGCCCAGAGGGGTGGGCGTGGACATCCCGCCAGTTCCTTCAAACCGCCGCAAATCAACCCCTATTAAAAATGTAGAAGCTGACAGCAGCGGGGAAGGCAGGCGGGTGGTGTGAATGCACAGATGACCACTCGAAGATCACCAGTTACAGGTAAGCAACCTGTTTATCTCTGACGTGGTCTCTGTGCTTCACACCCATGGGAGATTAGCAAGCAGTGGCCTACCTGGAGGCGGGTGCTGGCAGGTCCTTACTGCGTAGCCAAAGACAGAATGTGATGACCCATGTTGGTATTAGAGTTCTTACGGACGTCTAGGGCGTAGTGCCTGATGAAGGTGTTAGGCGTGGCCCACGTAGCGGCTTTGCAAATGTCCGTCAGGGGAATTCCCTGGAGGAAGGCAGTGGAAGTCGCAACAGCTCTGGTAGAATGAGCCCTGATAGGGCCA
>NW_015166439.1:382510-402644 GCF_001447785.1 Gekko japonicus | reverse complement strand
CCACCATGGGGTTATTAAGATGCAGTCCATGGCGTCTCTGAGTATTTTGCGGACCACTCTGAGAAGCAGAGGTAAGGGACGGAACAGGTAAAGAAGTCCCGTGGACCAAGGGTAAAGGAGGCCGTCTCCCAGAGATTGTGGGTCCTTGCCTCCTCGACTGCAGAACAGAGGACACTTTTTGTTGTTTCTGGCGGCAAAGACATCGACTTGGGGAGCTCCCCACTTGTGGAAGACTGGGAGGAGGTATGTTGGGTTCATCCCCCACTCATGAAGACTGAGTCCTGCTCGACTTAGATGGTCTGCCTGCACATTCATGTGTCCAGGAATGTGAGTGGCCATGAGGAAAATGTTGTTGGCGATGCAAAGCTCCCACAGTTGGATGGCAAGGTTGCAGAGGCGTAGGGAAACGGTGCCTCCCTGTCTGTTGACATAAGATAGCGCCGTGGTGTTGTCCGTTAGGACCGTGACACATTTTCCCTTGATTAAAGGTAGGAAGCTGGTGACAGCGTGTTGTATAGCCAGGAGTTCTAGGAAGTTTATGTGTTGCTTCCTCATCTGCACGTCCCATTTGTCTCCAATGGAAAGGCCCATGAAGTGTGCACCCCATCCTGTCAGGGAAGCATCCGTTGTTATGGTGACTTCGGGTGACGGAGGGTGGAAGGGTGCTCCCTGGAGGATATTCAAAGGGACAGTCCACCAAAGTAACGAGTCCCGTATGCTGGGAAGAGGGGATAGGAGGACGATGTGTGCGTTTTTCGACAGATCATAGTTGCGGATAAACCAGAGCTGTAAAGGACACATTTTGAGTCTGGCAAAGACGAGAACCGACGTAGTTGCAGCCGTCAGGCCAAGCAGCCTCTGAATTTGGAAGGCAGTGATGGAGGATTGGGTACGGACAATGATGGCTAAGGAAATGATATCTGCAGCCCTGTCGTGGGGCAGGTAAGCCATGCATGTCTTGGAATCGAGTATAGCGCCTATGTACTGTATTCTCTGGACCGGATACAATTGAGACTTTTGTCGATTGACTTGGAGGCCCAGATTCTCCAATAGTGCCAGAGTTTCTGTGATGTTTGAGACCAGGGCGTTCTTGGAAGACGCTACCAGAAGCCAATCATCGATATATGGGTAGATGGAGACACCCCGGAGACGGAGGAAAGCTGCAACCACAATCATAGTCTTTGTGAAGACTCTTGGGGCGCTGGACAGGCCAAATGGAAGGGCCGTATACTGGTAATGCTGTTGACCAATCGCAAACCGTAGGTATTGGCGGTGGGAGGGGTGGATGGTAAGGTGGAAGTACGCGTCTTGGAGGTCGAGGGTGGCCATCCAGATGTGTTTCTGAAGCAATGGCATGATCTGTTGTAGGGACACCATGCGGAAGCGGTGGTAGGTCACAAAACGGTTCAGTTCCCTTAGATCTGATATGCGTCCAACGCCTCCATCCCGCTTAGGGACTGTGAAGTATCGGGAATAAAACCCCAATCTGTGGAGGTGTGGTGGTACATGTTCGATGGCTCCCTTCTGCAGAAGGACAGACACCTCCTCTAGGAGAGGTGGGGACGGGGGCGTGGAGACGACGACCGGAGTAGTGGGGTTCTGGAGGAACTGGATTTTGTAGCCTCGGGTCAAGACGGAGAGAACCCACTTGTCTGAGGTGATGTGATGCCAAGTTTGAAGAAAAGGTGACAGACGGGTTTGAGCTGACTCGGTAACTGGGAAGTCAAAAACCCTGTTTGGAGGGTTTGGTCTGTTTGGTGCGGGAAGATTGTTGCCCGGAACCGAATCTTGGCTTCTGGAAGGCGGATTTTTGGCCTCCCGAAGATGCTCGCGGTCTCCATTGTGTGACCAGAGACTGTCGGCTTGGGGTACGCCTCTGCCAGGATCTCGACCAGGTGCGGGGAGGGTATTGTTGCCTCGCAGAGGATGACACTCCTAAAGCTCGAGAAGCTTTTATGCTCTTATCTAATTCTTGTAAAGTAGAATCAGTAGTGGCATTGAAAAGTCCCTGGCCATCAAATGGAAGGTCTTCCACATACGATCTAGTATCCACGGGCAGATTAGTACTGCGGATCCAGGAATGTTTACTAAGAGCTATTGCAGATGCCATCGTTCTGGAGGATGCCTCGAGGACATGTTTAGTAGTGTTGAGCTGTTGTTTTGCCAACACCATGCTTTCCTTTTGGATGACTCTGGCTGCCTGGAGTTTGTCTTCTGGGAGGTGGGTTAGAAGTTCGGAAAACCGTTCCCAAAGAGTATATTGATACCTATTCATGCAGGCCAGGTAGTTAGTGGCCTTGACTCCTAATGCTCCTGAGGAGTAGAAGCGTCTGCCGAAGGCATCCAATTTCTTACCTTCCTTGTCAGAAGGAGTGGAGTGTGTCCTCTTGGATTTAGAGGAAGATGTTATCACCATCGAGTTTGGCTGAGGGTGCGAGAATAGGAATTCGGCATCTGCCTCTTGGACCCTGTACATGTGGTCCAGTCGTCTCGTGGACACTGGGGCTGACGAGGGTTTTAGCCATGGTGCCTTTGCTGCCTGCAAAAGGACTGAAGACATGGGCAATGCCAAGGTGGAAGAGGTATCAAGCTGGACTATATAAAAAACGGCATCTGTTGCCTGCAGATGTTGCTGGACGACAGAGAGGCCTAAAGAGTGGGCCATTCTTTTGACTAAATCTGTGTATGACGTAAGGTTGTCTGATGGGGAGATGGGTAGGTCCTCAGCGACATCCTGGTTGGGAGATTTATGGTCAGGAGAGGTATGAGCCTCAGATGCTTCCGTATCAGAGTCTTCCTCCATGGAGTCAGAGGAGTCCTGGTTTGGTATTTGGACCAAAGTGTCCTCTTGACAGGCTATGGGTTTTGTTGGAACGACAGGGTTTGGAGTGACTTGAGGGTTGGGAGGACGACTTGGTTCCAGACTATGGTGGGAAGGATCGTCTGCAGGAGGATGAGACAGAGATACCGAAGGTCTCGACTTGTGGGGCGACCTGGATCTATGAACAGAGTGGGACGAGTAGCGATCCCAATCAGAATAGCCCGGCGGAATCAACCACGGCATGGAAGGTGGATACGCCCCGTACAGGTACCTCAACTGTCGTTGATCCCACGATATTGGTGGTGGAGGGGGCATGAAGACTCAGGGGGATCGACTTCTGGACCGTGGACGTCTGGGAGACAAAGCAATAGTCTGTCTGTGAGAACCGTCCCTGTAGTCTCAGTCATCGATATTGTCAGATTGGGCATGGAGATGCGGAGGATGACGTTGCGTACTGCAAGAAGTGTGTCGGTACCGACGTGTTTCGACATCGGGAACCTCCGAAATCATGGATGCCGACGAAGTCGAAGGAGAGGGAGAAGGCTCTGCACCCATTTGGTGACTTAGGAGCTCCACCTTGTCGATGTCGGAGTACGGACGCTCCACTTGTTGGATGGGGGAATCAAGTAATTGGATGGTCGGTATCGGTGGAGGGAGTTGGGCCTCCAATATCGATACTGCCGTTGGAGCGGGAAGCACTATAGGGGCATCACTCAGTGCAGACACCGCTTCCTTCTCCTTCTTCGCCGCCTTAAGGGACTTTGAGGTGCCCTTCTTCGCGGACTTATGATCTTTACTTGCCTTGGCTTTCTTCTTGATTGGCGTGGAAGCGGAAGAGGCAGGAGTAAGGGCCGATTCAAGCAGCGCTACTTTAAGGCGTGCAGCTCGGTTTTTCCACGTTTGATTAGAAAAACGAGCACAGTGACAACAGGACTCTGGCCGGTGAGACTCTCCGAGACAAAAAATGCACAGGGTATGACGGTCGGGCGGAGCAAGTTTGCTGCCGCAACCCTTGCACCTATTGAAAAATCCCCACTTCCTCTCCATAAAAGAAAGCGAAGAAGAGGGAATGTTGGGGGGGGGGGATAGCCCGAAGGCCTGAGGTAATCAGTAGACTCCCCCTCAACAGAAAATAAAGGTGTTTTTTTAAAAAAAAGGTTTTTTTAGAAGAACAAACAAATAAAAAGAGAAGAGAGGAAAATCAAAATAAGAAATAACTCCTAAGAGCTGTGAGGCAAATAGCCAAAAGCGAACCAATCTGACTGACGAAAAAGAGGTCTACTCAACGCAGCGGTAAGAAAGGAACTGGCGGGATGTCCGCGCCCACCCCTCTGGGCATGCGCGGTGGGGTTCCTGCACATGCCCGAGGGACTGGCCGCGAAAATCCGTTAAAAGAGCTTGCTACAGCACCGATCGATCCAGCGCGTGCGCACTGGATCCCATGGGTGTGAAGCACAGAGACCACGTCGAAAATCTCGTGGGTATTCAATGAAATTGATGAGCAGTCAGATTAGAATGGATAAAAGGAAGTACTTCTTCACACAAAGAGTAATTAACATGTGGAATTCACTGCCAAAGGAAGTGGTGGCAGCTACAAGCACAGACAGCTTCAAGGGGGGATTGGATAAACATAAGAAGCAGAGTTCCATTAGTGGCTATTAGACACAAGGTACAGATGGAACATGATGGTTTAGATTATATTCAGATGACTGCAAATCTAAGGCATGAGATATTTTTATTCATATAGTTTCAGAAGACAGGGTAGCCATGTTGATCTGCACTATCAAATCTTTTTATCCTGCCCTCCCCCAGGAATTCAAGGCAACATAAATGTTTCTTCTTTCCATCATTTTAGCCTCACAACTCTGAAAGGTATGGTAACTAACTGTCCATTATTCAGTTTACTATCATGTTTTTCTCAGGAGGAGAAGGGAGGCATTACTTTGATGGTTCATCTCAGATGACAAATATTTCAGATTAGTCCTTCTGTGGGCTCTAAGTGCGCACAGCTTGTGTGTGCTGTTGTTGGACCATTAACCTGAAAGTACATGCATTACCATCCCTGGGCAATGCTACCTCTAAAGCCTACCCTTTACCTAATGTGGAAATTCTGCACATTGACATTCCGATAGGGAGCTGTTTTCCTCTGGCACCATAGCAGCAGCCCCTCCTTGGCAGAGGTTTCTGGAAGAGAAAGACAAAGAGGCACCTTGAGGCACAATATGATCTCTATGCTCCAGGACACTCCATTTGGGAACTGGGGATGTAAACTGGGATGACACAAGAGACAAAAACCCTCTGTCTATGCCCAGCTGCCAAGCTTACCTTCCACTGAGATGTCCTGAATAGCAAACCGAAGGATGATTGTCCAGATCATACCCAGAGTCATCTTCAGGTTCCCATCCACAATTTCTGGAAAAGAAGGAGGAATGGACTGGATGGGCCATTGGCCTGATCCAACATTGGCTTCTCTTATGTTCTTATGGAAGAACTTCTTAAAAGTGGAAAGAGCAAGCTAAAAGCAGCATCTGCCTGGACTGACAAAAGCAGATTGGGAAAGGGGAGAGAGAAGGCAGCAAAGAGAATGCCCCTGCTTCTCTACCACTCACAGAACTGAGGTGAACAAAGTTTGAGTCCAGTGGCACCTTTAAGACCAATAAAGGTTTATTCAGGGCATAAACTTTCATGTGCAAGCACACTTCTTCAGATACTGAGGTAAGATGCTTTAAATGAGGCCATAAATGGGAACATGCCTTCTAAGTCTAATTTTCTTTCATTTCCATCTAAAATTCCTTTTTGACTTGTTAGAAGTATTTTCACATATTTCTAAGAGGAGAGAGCAGGCAATACCTAGCGATTCCCTCAGCACTCCTGGTAGTCTTCCTAGAGCTGTTCTAATGCAATGTATTGGCAAACACCAGGAAAGGTGTGGGCAAGTTCCACAGCTCCCACGGGCACTGTGTTGGGGACCCTAGTAGCAGTTTATGTAGAGCCCAAATATGAATGTCCATTGTGAGCCAAGAAGGCAAGGAAAAACAAGCATATTACTTAAAACATTAAAACAACTCATGTGATTTTATTTAAATGGTCAGACAAGACAAAGGTGTACAAAGGATTACTAAAGGAAAATAAGGAGACTGCAGAGAAGATGAATTCTTTGCATTCATCTTCACTGCAGAATATGTTGGACACACACTCAAGCATGAACCAACTGGGGGGGGGTCCTGAAGAACAGAGTCCAATAGAATTAACAAAAGATGTTCTAGGGCTAATTGACTGATTCAAAATTAACATTGCTGGGTCTGGAGGCCATGTCCACAAGACTTCTTAAAAACTCAAGTATGATTCAGAGGCACCAGATTATTGCATTAATGTCTTACTTCCCAAAATTATCTAACTGGTCATTGTTGACACAGGATGCTGGATGAGGGACCTATGGATTGATGCAACAGTTCAAATGTTACTTCAATCATGATCTCAGTGGATAACTTTAGGCAAGCCACTACCTCTGGTTCTCGTCTGTAACACACAGTGGAAAATACCAGTGGTCTGCTTGTCATGGCTGTTGTGATGACTGGTGAAATAATCTACATGAAGTGCTCTGGGGAAAAATGCTACACACATGCTAAATAAATAAGTAAAGAAGATGTGAGGACTTTGAACTTCTGGGGACTGGTGCTTTCTCATTCCAATCCATGCTTGGTTTGGGGAACCAGCCCTGAGCTCTGATCCTCACCTTCAGCCCCAATTGATACCAATTTGACCCCCTTGCTGGCAATGAAGTCCAGGGCCTTGTTGACGTTGGCAATCTTGTGGAAGCGCATCTTGCCTTTGTCTGGCTTTGGTAACCGTTCACCTGGGAGGGAAGAAGTAAAGAAAAAGGAGACACAAGTCCACCTTCACATCTATTGTACACAAAACTGTATATTCTTGATAACACAGGAAAATTAATTTCCCCATCTTTCTCAGTTCCAAAAAAGACTGTCATTAGAACCCCATGGACCATTCTAGATTGGCATTGCAAACTAAGATTTCTAGATATGCAGAAGATCTGAGCATCTGTGATGGGAGGAGCAGATATTGCAAATGACAAGCATTTCTCAGACCAGATGGTCCAGATTCAAAGGTAAACATGCTTTCCTGTTTACTGATCCTTCTTGTAAGGTGGTGTTTTCCTGCTGTAAGCTCCTTTTAGAGTAATACTGAAAGCCAGGACATAATTTTTAAAGAAGTAACAAATGAACAGTACAGCTTAACATATATACAGCACACTATAGCACACTTCCATTCCTTAGCTAATAGTGCCAGTTGTAGAACAGTGTGACTCCAACAGTGCTGCTGAGCAGCTCAGTCCTGACCAGATCCTGCTGCTTCTATTCACTGCTAGTGGTAGCTGTCCTCTTTTCTTGTGAGTCTCTGTGAATAAAGCATTTGCATATACACAATCTGATGAACACATAGGGGCCAAAATTGAGGTGATGTAAGTGAAACAGGAAGCCGAAGCTCAGTGAACATGATTTTTAGAGTACCTGTTTAGTCTAAAAAAGAAGTACAAAGGAAAGCACACAACTCTTCCCCCTGCCCTACTTGCAGGAGCTTCCCTTCAATTTTTTCTCAGTACTCACTACATTCAACTTTCTTCATCAGGGCTCTATAGATTTTCCTCTTTCTGACATAAATTGTCCAGGGCTTTATGCATTGCACTGGCTCCCAATTTCCAAGACCCATAGTTTTTACCTTGTAAAGCCTTAGATGGCTCAGGTCCAAAGTATCTGAGGGTCTACATCCTCCTCTACAAACCTAGTTGGGATTTGAAGTCAGCAGGTAGGGCCTTGCTGAAAGTTCCCTCACTTTATGAGCTAGATTCAAGTCCAGTAGCACCTTAGAGATGAACAAGATTTTTGGGGAATAAGCTTTTGAGAGTCTGTTAAAGGAAGCTTTGACTTTCGAAAGCTTAAATCTCCCAAATCTTGGTGGCCTGTAAGGTGCTCCTGGACTTGAATCTAGTTCTTCTACTGCAGACTAGCATAGCTACCCTCTGAAACTCACTTTCTGAGGTGACTTTAGAGGGGACTTTCTTTGCAGCTGTTGCCAAACTCTAAAATTCTGTTCCCAGACTTACTACTGGCACCATTATTTGCTGGTTTTCTGAGAAAAATGGAAGACCTGTTTATTCTATATTTTCCCTGCTGTGATTCTTTTATATTTTAGACACTGGTTTTTAATTCTGCTCCTGTTTTAGATCTTTATTATTATCATTTTATCCACTATTTATTGTTGCTTTTACTGTTTTACTGATATTTACTGGATCTGTTTTTGTATGTATATGGGTTTGTTTGGGGTTTTTTTTAGGTGTTTGGGGCATTCTCTGAGAATCAATCAACACCACCAAAGATAAAACCTCTATGGGAAGCAGCATACCTGAAATCACTTCCAGCAGAAGCATGAGTTTCAGGCCATTTCGGAAATCGTCCTCAATGTTCTCAATCTGTGTCCCTGCCTTCCTCAAGTGAGAGTTGCACCAGGCTGTGAATGTCTGTAGGTAACAGGGTGACAAAAGTTACAGTAGTCACTTTCTGTAAAAAAAAAAATACTCTTCATTAATTAGAAACACGTTTTTAATGGAAAGGAGGCACAATGTTAAAACCAAGCCCTGTAAATTGAGCTGCAAAAATATATTTGTGAAGCTTAGCCTTGCACCAGATAGAGCAGGTGTCACCATGATTAGCTGCTTTCAGTGGATCTTTAGGCACTTGCAAGTTTTGTTTTCCAGCTCCTATCAATGCACTAAATATCAGAGTAGAATTCAGGTTGCTGCCTTTGAGGTTGTGAACAATCCTCATAGATGGTCAAAGGCAAGAACCTTTTGTCTATGAACATTTCTTTCAACCTGACCATTTGTACTCTGACCTTTCCTTCTGCAACACCTTTGACTGATACTTTACAAAGTCCTTGCATCCACCACATAGCCACCATGAGGACTTTTGATCAGACATTCACTGAGAGTTCTTCACTAAGAAGTTAATTCCCAGGCGCTTCCAGGCCACAGTGGAGAGATGGTGCTTCAGTATTCCTGACCCCAGCATTTGGACTAGCAAAATATATTTTCACTTCTCTCTGACATAGGGGTGTGCATTCAGTATTTACCGAGCCAAATAAATACCCGAATAATGCCTTTTCAGCATTTTTCGGGTATTTATTAAGCCGAATACCAAATCAGAGCATCTATTAAATAGCCGAATTAAGATTCCCGAATACTATTTGGCTTTATTTGGCACTATTATACCCTATGGGGCCATTATAGTCAATGGCAAATCTCTTAGGGTATATGCAGTGATTGGGGGGAGGGATGGGCTTTGGGTTGAGGCACTATATTTGCAGCGTAGCTGCTGGAGCCTCTCCCCAAAAGGATGCCCAAGTTCCAAAAAGATTGGACCAGGGGGTCCAATTCTATGGGCACCCAAAGAGGGTGCCCCCATCCTCCATTGTTTCCAATGGGGGAGAATAGCAAGGCAATACAAACCCAGCAGAATGTCTCAGAGAATCTCTGCAGTTGAAAGTGAAGTGTATGGGGGGCATGTTTGCAAGGCCAGTAGCAGAACCAGTGCCACTGTGGCAGTGCCAAAACCCAACAGGACTAAGGTCAGATCTGAGAATCTAAGAACCCCTGAAGTAAGGGGGGACATTTCTGCAAGAACAGCAGAACCAAGCAATGTACTAGTGCCCAGCAGCAGAATCCAATGCCAACCTACTGGTGTCCAGTAGCAGAACCCAGTGCCAATCTATTAGAGCCCAGCAGCAGAACCCAGTGCCATTGTGGCAAATGCAAGGTAAGCTCGACAGGACTGATTTAAAGCACAGAATCCAAACAAGGGGGAGGGGGGTTGCAGGACAGCATAACCAGTGCAGTAGTGGTTGCCCAGCAGCAGAACCCAGTGCCAGCCTACTAGTGCCCAGCAGCACCTGTTGCATTGTGGCAAATGCTAGCTCAGTCTGGAGTTCAGCTGGAGTTCTGACAGATGTTCAGGTACCCACCTGGAGGTTGGCAACTCGAGCCCTAGCAGCAACCTCTAAGTAGGGTTAGCAGGTCTTACCTCTTTGCTGGCAGGGTGGGTGGGTGGGAGCTCTCTGGGAGTGGGGGGCCGGGAAATGTCACCACACATGATGTCCCCAACATGATATCACGCGGAAGTGACATCATCATGCTGGGGACATCACAAGGCAATGCTCTGGTATTTTGGGCAAAACCATAGTTTCCCCCAAAATACCAGAGTGTCACCACACAATGTCCCTGGCGTGATGACATCACTTCTGTGTGACGTCATCATGTTGGGTACATTGCGCCGAGTCATGGCTGTCGGGGGCAGGCAACTCTACCTCTGAGTGACTTGATACCACTCGACCTGCATGGCTCAACTAGGCCTGACTGCTTGCTACTATTCAACGGCAGCCACCCTATGAAAGCCAGTGTGGTATAGTTGTTAGAGATCCAGAGTAGGGTCTGCGGGACCCAGGTTCGAATCCCCATCTTGCTTTGGAAACACACTGGGTGATTTTGGACTGGTGGGGGTGGCAGGAGGGAGAAAGAGTGAAAGTAGGGGGAGGGGGGAAGCGGTGTGGGGGGGAATGGGATAGTTGCTCCAGCAAGTTTCTTGCAGATCCCCACTTGTTTCTACTAACTTTTTCTCCTTGTAACTGTCCTTTTCTGTTTGTTACTTTGTGTAAAAAATAAGCATTTTTTCATTTTCCTGTTTTGTAAGTGCATTAGATGCTTACAAAATGAAGACAGATCCTGCCAGATAAGAGTTTCTTAGCTAGCTTAGTATGTATAATTTTGAGTATATGCAAGAACATATTTTTACACAACATGCTAAATTTAAAAGGCATCCTATTAAACAGAGCTTAAACAGAACTGTCAAAGATCCACTAGCAGAGATATGCATAACCTCACTTCTTGTCATTTTGTGGTTTGCTCCACGTCCCATGGCAACCGTTTTGTGGTTGATCCCACCTCCTGTGGCAGCCATTTTGTGGTTGCACCCACCACCCTGTCAGAATTCCAAAAATGCCCACAGGCTGAAAAAGCTTGGTAATCCCTGATGTATGCCATTTTGAGCTCCTCTGAGGAAGGGCAGATAAAAAATCTGACAGACAGATCCCTCTCACTCTCGCTCTGCCACACACTTTCTACTAAAAGTATTAACTTGTAGCCATACTCAAGACATTTCAAACAGTGAAAAATCAGACTTTCTCTTACACATATTATTCCTACACTAATCTCAGTATAATGCCAGTAGTATCACAGATATGACAGGTTCTCCAAGCAATGGAAGGAGGGGGAGAGAAAGAAATAATAATACCCGTATTTGCCACTTTTGTTTAAATCAAGGGAAATGTGTGTTCCATCATGGGAGAGGGAAAGTGCACAGGCCAGAAAAAAGCCAACAAAATGGCACAGAGAGGAGGGAAAGAGTTACGTTGTTAGTGATATCATAAGGTTGATCCAACAGGTGTCCCTGACACTCATACAAGTACATTCCATACAGCACTCTACTAGTGATGTGTTAGCAGAAGGCTCAGAGGGGGATGGGGGAAGTATACGTGGAGGGATTAAATTTCCCAGCTGCAAAAAATTGTAGTCTGATGGAAGAAAAAGTGAGATCCTCTCTTGCAGGTCGTAAAGCATAGACTCCATGCTGATGTTCAGTCATCTCATGAATCCATTTTGGAGGGCAGGGAAGATGGAGCCTTAGCTAACATTACTAAAGAACTGGATTCCGGCTGCTGCATTTCTGTAATACTTGTACAAACTGTGCAGCTGTAAAAACTAAATATTTAGGAGGAAAGCAGATGACTCTGGAAGGCTACCTGGACTTTCCCACTGCTTGAAGAAAACATGAAACCTGATTAAACAGGTACAATAGGAACATCTGGACTCTGCCTGCCCACTCAGCCTGCTTCTGAGCATCCTGGACTCCCTCCCCTCGCCCCACACAGTGCCCGGCCAAATTTAGATACGACCTCAAGATGCCTGTCATGAGGCAAGTTTCATGCAATGTCCTGAGTCTGCAAAAGATCTTTATGGTTTGCCACCTGGCGCCAGAGGGGTGGGAAGAGGGAAGGAGGAGGAGAGGTGTTGCTGGCCATCCCAGGGCAATGAGATTATGTCCTGCAAAGAGTGTGCAGTGCAAGACCTGGACAGACAGCACAACTAGCTCCAGCTGGCAAGCCTTCTCCAGCAACATCTTGGTTCCAGGGCTGGAGTTCAGATTGCACTTCACTGCAGATTCAGACTCTGAGCTTGCTAGACCTAACCCCTCCACAGCAAAAGAAAAGGAAAGGAAAGGAAAAACAAAGCAACAAAAACAAAAGAAATAAAAAAGAAACAAAACCCAATAAATTATGAGGATCTGTCATCTTCAAAAAATATAGGGGGGATATTTAAATCCCCCCAAAAGTAAAAGAGCGTTTCCTGCACATGTGCAGGGAACGCTCTGGGACCTCTGTGGTGGGCTGGCGGGGGGGAACTCTGTTGGGGGGGAGTTTGGCAAGCCGAGCTCAGGTCTCCCACCGCCGCTGGGGGGGAGGGGGAGAAGGCTTGGAGAGGCACGTGCCTCGCTGTGGGTGCTGGGGACGGGGGGCAGGGGAGAAGGCTCACCAGCGGCTGCTTCCTTCTCCTCCCCTGGAGCTTCTCCTCCCCCCACCCCCACGTATCGCGGGTCCCCCTTCTTGTAGATGATAAACAGAAAAATGGTGCTCAACGACAACTAGTTACTCAAAAGGCATGGTCTAAACAACAACAGAACACAATGCAAATGAACACAGGTCAGGCAGCTACATAATATGACACCCACTTACCCTGAGTTAGCTAGACAAAAGACATAATGCAGCACATAGACACATGGAAGTGAGTCCCATTATGTTCGGTGCAGGTAACTCCTATATTAAGTGTGTATGAGGACTGCAGCCTTAAACCCATTTTGTTCAGTGGATTTTGGTGTGCTTAAAGTAGTGCTGGATTGTGGGTGGATTAGTTGTAGAGAAATTACTGCCAGTGGGAACTCTCAATCTGTTGTGCACAGAAATATTACTGAATTGCCTGAACAAGCTATTTAGATTGGAAAATGCATGTTTTCTGACATGGGTAGTTTCCACACAGAACAAGCTTGTGTGGTTTCCTTGTTGCCGCTGCAGCTGTTAATAAAGCGTGGGAGGGGGGGTCCACATGGCAAGTTTTCCCAGTTTCCCTACCCCAGTCTCCAGCAGGAGCCACTCTTGAGGCCTTTTGTAATTGTCTTTAAAAATCAGCCCTAGAATATCATTAGATATAATTAATAGGTGTACCAGGTTCTCTGAATGCAGTTTTTTTTTAAGTGTGTCTCTAGCTCTTTCTGTTGTTGAGATATGCTTTCTCTTATAGTTTTGCAATGGAAAGGTAACTTTTTAATAAAATGAAAGCTGTAAATTCAGATAATCTAGGCCATTTTGTAAGGAGGACTCTATGGCCATTGAAATCCCTCCCCTCCTCAGGCTCCACTCCCATCTCCAGGTACTTCCCAACCTAGAGCAGATCCTTTCTTACACACCCAGGAAAAAACTGATTGCCACTTCAGGGTCAGGAAGCAATTGTTCTCCAGGCCAGTTTGGCCAGGGACCCTGAAGGTTTTTTGTCATCTTCTAGGTGTAGAACAGGGGTCACTGGGGGGTAGGGGGAGGTATTTGTGAATTTCCTGCATTGTGCAGGGGGTTGGACTAGACAACCCTGGAGCAATGTTCCCTCTAAGCTGTAGAGCCTTGTGAGCAAAAATTCTACTTTGTGAGCTGCTGGCATTAAAGTTGTGAGCAAGCAACTTGGCTACTGCATAAATTAGTTTGCTCTGGCGCCATCCTTCCTGAGCCAAGACAAAAATGTATGAGCTGGAGGCTAAAAACCTGTGAGCTAGCTCACACTAACTCAGCTTAGAGAGAACACTGTCCTGGAGGTCCCTTCCAATTCTATGATTCTATCCCTACCTCTTCTAGACTGAGGCAGGAGGAAGAAATGGCTGCCATGAGGAATCCAAATCTCCCCACCCATACAGCAGCCATTCAGGCTTTACTGTGATCTTTCTCAAACCTTCAGAGCAAACCAGGGTTTATTATGCATGGCTGTTCTTCCTCGCTTTCACCATGCATATTGATCAGGTTTTCTTTCTCGTTCTGCATTGATTTTCCTCCCTTCAGTGCTCAGTTCGCTTTCTGGTCACTGTTTCCCCTGGTTTTCTGAGAAAGCCTTTCTGCTGATTTTTCTGTTGTTTTGCTTTCAAGCCAAAGGTAATTAAAAAGCATACAGATTCCCTCAGGTTTCCCCCATGTCCTTTTGCCGCCTCTCAAAGGTCACTCTCTGCCCACATCAAGGTCGTTCTACCCACTCTGTACCTTCCACTATCCTCCCCCCTCATCGGTGTACAAGCTCCATTCCCCCCATTTTAAAATGTTAATATTTTTTAAAAAGCAGCATGAGTCCAGTGATTAGAGACTATCATTAGTCTCAGATCGCTGAATAAAAAAATTAAAACAACAGGGGGAAGTATAAAAGGAGCTGCACAAGGTTTAGTTTCCCGTTGGTATTGACTTGAAAGGGGGATTGGAGAGGAAGCAAACAGCAGTGTCCCCAGTGCAAAAAAAAAAAAAAAAAGATTTCAGTGCTGCAGGCCAACAAAATAAATCGGTGGGATCCTCAATGCAGAATGAAATTGACATGAGATGGAGAGAGAGAGAAAGAGAGAGAGAGAGAGAGAGAGAGAGACAGACAGACAGACAGACAGACACTGGGATGGGAAGCCTAACACTTTGAAAACATTTTTCCCTTTCATGCTTTAGTGAACAAATTGTGGGGGGAACCATTTTGGCAGTCTCTGGAAGCCTAACATTAAAATGGGTTTTCCCCTTTGCCTGTGTCCCTTTCTGTTCCCTTTCATTCAACGAACTAATGCTAAAATGCATGCGCAAAAGCTGAACCATGAGGATTTAAATGAAATGTGTTTGCTGGATGCTATTACGCAGCTGCAATAGGGCAATTGCGAAAATTAAAAAAATATTGGGCACCATCCCTCACACATCACAAATGATGTGCCACCCCAATTTAGAATAGTGTGGGGTTTTTTTAATTGTAGCTGCAGAATAAATACCCCAGAGGAAAAAGAATGGTGCACAAGGCGGGCACAGAATCCAAAATCAAAATTAAAGGCTTACTGCTCTAAAAATCTGCAGTAAGATGTGTGTGCGTAATGGGCCCAGGTTTGAGAAAGAAAAGAGAAAAACTAGGGAAAGTCCAAGGGATGCATGAATGCACCACAATGCTGTGGGAAGGGGGGGGGGGCTTCCTAACAGCTTTAAACTTGGGGCAGATAACCTGTGCAGAAGCTATTCTGCCTTCTCAGGGTGAACTGTTTTCATCATTTCTCCCCTAACCATATGGACACAATTAAATGGAATTAAACCAATGGATACTTTTCATCATCTGTGTATAAATGGCATATAGTATATAAATAATATAAAACAGTGTAAAATTTCCTGAAAAAAACAAACGGATCAAGAATACCAGCAACAAAAATGGGATTAAATTTTTCACAATGATCATGTAAAGTGGCAAAAGGCTACTTTGTATATCCTAATCGTGCCTTGAACTACTAAAAAGAATGATGCTGGCTTTATAATGTTCTATTGTAATGGTAAATTTTGTTTTTTAACCTGTTGAAATCTGGCCTGTAGGTGTATTTTACACATGGAAGGAAAAGATATAAATAATCCAATTAAAAAAGGAAACTGGAATGTCCTGGAATTAAGAAACTAAATAAGGGGAGTCTTTTAAAAGAGGAGACATTAGATAAGACATCCCAAAACTAAAATGTAATGTGAGGTAACTGCCATTAAAAAACACCACCACTGTGGGCACATGAACAACCAAAACATTAAGACATATGACAGTTCTGTAGTATATACACTCCTCACCACCACCCCCAATTCAAACACAAATATCATTGTATTGGTAAGAGATACTGCCTATCTGTTTTATTTTGCTGTAACTACTCCCTTTCAGTGGTAGGTTAAAGCTACAATGACATTTTCTTGTATGAATGATCTGAGGAGAGGTGTCTATAAGCACAGGCTGAGAAACTCTAGGCCTACAATCCCTCAGTAGTCATTGCGCAGCCTGTCCATATTGTATCGATATGAGCTTATGTTTGTATTTCTGTATAGTGGTGATGCTGCTTATGTGTGTCTCTAGCATGAATACCTATGCAATATGTATTCAGGGATTGCTGTATGTTGTGTGTTGCTTTGTTCTGCATCTCATGCTTGCCTAGAAATAGGCTGGCCTGGGCCTGCCGTTGCACATACGGACCATGTGCGTCCCTGGAATGTATCCCATGACTCTTTGGGATGGAGAAGACACCGCGCCATTGCACCCACTTGGAGAGCTATGGAAAATCCCCAGCGAACCCCGGCATTCTTGGAATGGAAAGAGCAAGTGACCCTACTCCCTTAATCTGGTTTGGAGATCTAAAGACAATAGCGTTTATGGCTTTGGAGCAGGAACCAGATCTGCAAATCAAGAGGGTGTCCATGGGAACGGAAGATTCACACCTTGCCAAAAGGCACCTTTGATGTAGGAGTAGGATCTACATATTGCCACCACCCCTCAGGAGAGCGTCATCCCCCTCGTCATCCCCTCGTCACCCCCTCTTCATCCAGTAGTGATAGTTTAGAGGACGGGTTTGATAGTTTATGGCTGGATAGCACATGCCCCAAAAAGAGTTTATTTAAGGAGAAACTCTCCTTTGTCTCTCTGGTTAACCCACCCTCCCCATAGCAGTGCACTAAGGTGCTACAAGTGACTCTACTACTTAAGTTCTCCGGAGTCGCGACCCAGAGAGCTCACACGTGGTTTGGCTGGTCCTACCTGTGTGCCTTGGAGTTCACAAGCTGCTGCATTTCGGCTGCCCAGCGTTCCAAGGAGGAGAGTTCTTCCTCAGCTGGACCTCAGATGAGTATAGCCGTGCCCCATTGTGTCATCCCCATTTTGATGCTTTTGTTATTTTCTATGCTGTAATTGTTCTAATGTACTATTGTAACTAAGGAGCTTGTATGAATTTGTATGATTCCGATTTTGTATGCCTGATGAAAAACCTTTAGTAAAGACAACATTTATTTAAGGACTAGCGTGTTGTCTCACTTCCTGGGATATAGCCGAGCGTCTCATTCGCCATCCGACCTCTGTATAGACTGGTATAGAACTTACGCACAGCCACAAACACCCAATTTTCCTTGGTAGATAACTTGGATTGGGTCTCCAGGAATTTCCTGGAGAAGTTGGCATAACAATATCCATACAGATACTCCACTGTCACTTTCTTCTGATTAACAGAGGACCCTTATCTGCAAACATTCACAACATGAATAAAATCAACAGTTCTGAAAAAAAGAACACATAATGCCTGTTTTTAGAGAACACCCATGTGAATGTGTCACAGTTATGTCTGTTTTAGAAGAGCACCATTCTTTTCTTGCATGTTGGGCAGGGGAGAGAATGCCTTCTGAATGGTGCCTACCACCTTCAGATTTTATAAATATCATAAGGGGTGCACCAGCCTCCAGGGACCTGGGATTCCCAGGAAGTACAGCTCATCTCCAGACTACAGAGATCAATTCCCCAGTAGAAAATGGAAGCTCTGGAGGGTGGACTCTGTGGCATTGCACCCCACTGAGGTCCCTGTCCTCCCCAGGCTCCACCCCCAGATCTCCATAAGTTTCCCAACCTGGATCTGGCAAACCTACCCTCCATCCCCACTGGTGGCCAGGGAGGACCTGGCAATGCTATGTGCCAACTATATTTTAGAGTAACTGTAATGTTGCTTCAGCAGGGTGTGGGAGTGGGGGGAGGCAGAGTTGCCAGCTCCAGGTCGGGGAACTCCCAGAGATTTGGGGATGAAGCCTGGGGACGACAGGGAACTCTGTGGGGTACAATACCATAGAGTCCATCCTCCAAAGTATCAATTTTCTCCAGGGGAACGGATCTCCGTAGTCTGGAGATGAACTGTAATTCCGGAAGATACCCAAGCCCCACCTAGAGGCTGGCATCCCTAAAGTCTTGTCCCAGACAGAGATTAAGACTATGCCACTTTCCCTGCAATAGTCAAAATATTTATTGACGGAAAGATACAAAGCAATTGGTTACTTTTTCTTATGTGACCATCCCTGTGAAGGCACAGGAAATCTTCCTTTGGGGCCAACATATAGTTTTAGAAAAGGAGTAAAAAGGAGAGATTAAATGGTATTAATAGGGTTGCCAACTTCCAGGTGGTGTCTGGAGATCTCCTACAATTACAACTGATCTCCAGGCAATAGAGATCAGTTCACCTGGAAAAAATGTCCACTTGGGAAGGTGAACTCTATGGCATTTTTACTCTGTTGGAGTCCCTTCCCTCCAAGATTGCCAGGTCCTATCTCCGATCCAGCAGGGGGCTCCTAACTCCTCATTGGGATATTCTGCTGTGTGTGCAAAGTGGAAATGATGTCATCACACTGCTGATGTCAGGGGGTGATGCTCTAGTCTTTTGGCAAAACTCCGTTTTTTTGCCATCAAAACTAGAGTGTCTCCCACAATGTCAGCAATGAGATAATGTTACCACAGCGTGACGTCACTACCGGATGACGTCATAGCATCTGGGACGTTCAGGGGTGACTAGCAGCATATTGGAGCCCCCAAAATCGGGGGAAACCCCACCCCAACCGGGGGGATGGCAACCCTACTCCCCTCCCCAAATCCCACCCTCCTCAGGCTCCACCCCAAAAATCTCTAGTATTTCCCAACCTGAGGCTGACAACCATACGTATGAAACAAAATGGGAGAGAGAGGAAGATAAAGGGTAAATGGATTATTCATTATGAGAAAAATTAATGGTGAGACAAAATAGCCAATAATGAACTTCAGTGCAAAGTAACACACAACTTAGGTTTAAGAAGGCCAAAACTGAGTCCACTAATGAGGAGGAACATTATGTTCCTAGGAGTCAAATGTCCTCTGCAACCACAACCCACATCCCTAACTGAATGCCCAGCTGGGCAGGCTTCCGTCACCTGTGCTTCCCCTGAATGAAGAGCAAGCACTCTTCTGTCTAATGAGCAGGGGTCATTTCCTGCAGGAGCGCACAGGAGCAGAGCTCCGGCAGTAAAGAGCCCAGGGGGCGGGCATATGCAACAAGCCCCACCCCCTGCTCCCAGCAGCCCTCAGTCAGAGCAAGAAGCAGCCAGGTAAATTGCAGAGCCTCGCCCAAAACAGTCCAGTGGCACCTTTAAGGCCAAGTTTTATTCAGGTACAAGCTCTCTCTCCTTTGCGAGGACAGATCTGCATAATTCCCCCCCCCCATAGCTAGCAATCCAAAACAGTCCAGTGGAGCCTGAGCGGTGGGTGTTGCCTTCTGACACACTTCCAGTGATGTCAGGGGGTGTGGCATATGCAAATAAGTTATGCTAATGAGTTATGCTAATAAGCTCCTGCACCTCTTTTTCTACTAAATGACCCCTGCTAACGAGTGAAGATGGTAATTATTCTGAGAAAACAAAATGGGTACCGGAGCTCAGTCTTCTTTATGCTTTGTATCACCAACTCTGTAGAAATTACACTGTGTTCCCTGAAGACCCCAATTTTCTATTTATACAAATACTACTATATAAAACTTATTCCCTGTTTAAATAATCACAGCACATTCTTAATAAATGGATGCTTCTACACAAAAATGTGCAGTCAGCTGAATTTCAATATAGTGCCTGTAAACATATAAGCAGGGGTCGTTTCGTAGAAAAAGAGCTTGGGGAACTCATTAGCATAACTCATTAGCATATGCCACACCCCCTGCCATCACCGGAAGTGTGTCATAAGGCCACACCCACCACTCAGTTAGTCTTAGTCTTAAAGGTTAGTCTTAAAGGTGCAAGCCACCCATGTCAGGTAAAAAAGATAGAGGTCAACACAATTTTATCTATTATCAGTAACTGGTTTGTTGACCATCAGTGAAGACCTAGTACCAGAGTGCCAAAAAGGAAAGCTGCTTGGTAATAGATGAAGTACAAAATATGTAGCTATTCACATTCCAGTTACCAGGAGTGTTCCCTCTAAGCTGAGTTAGTGTGAGCTAGCTCACAGCTTTTAAACCTCTGGCTCACATATTTTTCTCTTCACTCAGGAAGGAGGGCTCCAGAGGCAAACTAACTGATGCAGTAGCCAAATCACTCGCTCACAGCTTTAATGCCAGTGGCTCACAAAGTAGA
>NW_015166439.1:355249-382255 GCF_001447785.1 Gekko japonicus | reverse complement strand
CCACCACCACCGGCCTTGCGGCTCCACTGCCGAGCCCCATCAGGGGCCCGGCGGTGGACCTGCAAGGCCAGCGGGAGTGCGAGGAAGCCCCGCCAAGGCCCTCCCTGGCCCCAGGCAGGTAGGGGTGGGGAGAGGCGGGGAGGAAGCAACTTACCCTCCCTCTTCTCCTGCCTCCTCCTGGCTGAATGAGGGTCGGAAGCGGGGCGGCCGAAGCGGGGGGGCGGGGCTTCATCGTGTGCCCCCCCCACACCTCACCCGGGGGAACGGCACGATCCCCCCCAAATTGACATCTGCATATTAGGATTTTCTCCACAGGAGAAAAATAGGTTTCCCAAATATATGGAGAGAGCCTGATGTACATACAAGCTCTATGCAAGTTTTTCTTTTATTTTTTTAAAGCAGAACGTGTACAATGGAATCGTCCAGGAGGGCATTTTTACAAAGAGAATAGGGTTGATATTTTAATGTCTGTGAAATTTCTAAGTACTTTTTTATTGCAGGTATTATACTGCTATTATTGCATTGTTTTCTAACATTGTGATCCAGTTTTATTGTATTGTTTTACTGCATGCACTATACTGAATTTGTTGGACTTTTAAAAATTCTGTAACCTGCCTTGAGTTTCAGCAATATTATAAGTGAAGAAATTGAGCGAATTGATATTTCAGCACTCAGAACCAGTGTGGGGTGTAGCACTCTGCACAGCCTCAAAGCTCAGTGGATGAACTTGGGCCAGTCACTCTCCCTGTAAGCCTAATGTACCATAGGCCACTTCTGCACTGTCATTTTTTTAAGTCGTTTGTCCCTATTGCTTTGGATTCCCCCCTTTTCTACAAGTGTTTTGCTCCCTCTGGGACTACTAAAAGATAACAAAGCCCATTGGGGAGGAAAACCCTGAAGCAATAGGGACAAACAAGTGACAAAAATGACAGTCCACCCTTCAAAGCATCCATGCTTTCCAGGGGGAATTGATCTCTGTAGTCTGGAGATGAGCTGTAATTCCAAGAGATCCCCACATCCCAACCTGGAGATTGGCATCCCTAAAACAGACTTTTTTGGGGGTATAATTATGTCTGTTCTTTGGGTTACTTTAAGTATTGGCGGGTATAAGTTTTGAATGTGAGGTTTTAGTGTGTTTTATTGTGACTGGTTTGATTGTTGTTTATGATTTTGAATCAGTAGTGTATTTTACTAATTTTGGAAGCTGCTTTGCATGAAATAGAATGTTGAATATATATTTTTACAAATAGAACTTGTTCCATGAAATTCACAAAGCTTGTGTGCTTCTGAACTGAACTGGTGACTGTTTTTGCCGGATGACTTAAGATCCCCCCCCCGGTTACTGAGCTGCTACTTTTACAATTATCTTTTTGGTTTTTAGTGTTGTTATGCTAGTTTGATTTTTTAAAAAATTAGTGGCTTTATTTAAGATTACGGTTTAGTGCTGCTTTTAGAATTGCTGTTATTTGCTATATCTTATTTTTGTTACTGGTGAGTTGCTCAGTTATTGTTTTGATGTGGACTATTTATTTTGTCATTATATTGTGCTGGAACCCACAGATCTGTTCCACTAGTGATAACACTTTCTCCTGGCACAAAGAGCCTTCCTCTGATGCAGGAGGCTTTATTGTATCTATCTTTCATTGGGCAAAGACAGTCATAATAATCTTGAGAAGGGTGTCCTGGTAAATGAAGGTGCCCAATGCTATGACTAGTAAGAGAGTACCAGAAAAACATCTATTTCTGCTTCATTGACTATGCTAAAGCCTTTGACTGTGTGGATCACAACAAACTATGGCAGGTCCTTAAAGAGATGGGAGTACCAGACCACCTCACATGTCTCCTGAGAAACCTGTATAAGGGTCAAGAAGCAACAGTTAGAACCGGATATGAAACAACTGATTGGTTTAGCATAGGAAAAGGAATACGACAAGGATGTATATAGTCACCTTGCTTATTTAATATATATGCAGAGTACATCATGCGAAATGCTGGCCTGGATGAATCACAAACGGGAATTAAGATTGCTGGGGAAAAGATCAACAACCTCAGATATGCAGACGATACCACTCTAATGGCAGAAAGTGAAGAGGACCTGAAGAGCCTCTTGCTCAAAGTAAAAGAGGAGAGCGCAAAAGTGGGCTTGAAGCTCAACATCAAAAAAACTAAGATCATGGCATCCGGCCCCATCACTCCTTGGCAAATAGAAGGGGAAGTTGTGGAAGTAGTGACAGACTTCACGTTCCTGGGATCCCAGATCACCGTAGACTGTGACAGCAGCCATGAAATTAAAAGACGCCTGCTCCTTGGGAGGAAAGCGATGGCGAACATGTATGGCTGGGAGAGTTGGACTATAAGGAAGGCTAAGCGCCGAAGAATAGATTCTTTTGAACTATGGTGCTGGAGAAGACTCTTGAGAGTCCCTTGGACTGCAAGAAGATCAAATCAGTCAATCCTCAAGATATCAACCCTGACTGTTCCCTGGAAGGCCAGATAATGAAACTGAAGCTCAAATACTTTGGCCACCAAATGAGCAGGGAGCACTCACTGGAGAAGACCCTGATGCTGGGAAAGATTGAAGGTCAAAGAAGAAGGGGACGGCGAAGGATGAGATGGTTAGACAGTGTCATAGATGCAACAAACATGAAATTGAGCCAAATTCAGAGGACGGCGGAAGACAGGAAGGCCTGGCGTGATCTGGTCCATGGGGTCACGAAGAGTCGGACTCAACTGTGCGACTGAACAACAACAAATGCTATGACGTGGTTGTAATGGTTGGGAAATATTGGAGATATAATACTGGGCTCAATTAACCAATGGAATGATCTTTTTCCTAATGGCCAGTGAAACACTGGAAAGTAACATGCATATGACTGTCAGATAGTATAATTATTATTAGTATTATTAGTATTAGTGTATGGAAAAAAGCATAGTACAGCCAGATCTGAAGATTGTCTAGCAGCCTTTAGTTCTAACCCTTTAGTGTTATGCACCACTAAAGTGGCGAGCCAGACATTTTTTGGCCTGAGAGAGTTCAGAAAGAGCTGTGACTGACCCAAGGTCACCCAGCTGGCTTCATGTAGAAGAGTGTGGAATCATGCTGGCTCTTTTGTCAGATAGTAAAAGGGATGCAGACCTGTCCCTTGAAATTAGAATTAGATCATGCAAATTTCTATTTCTGGATGGCCCAAGGTAGCCAATTCTTCTTGGCTCTTGGAAGCTAAGCAGGGTCAGCTCTGGCTAGTATTTGGATGGGAAGACTACCAATGCAGGTCAGGGTTGCAATACAGAGGCAGTTAGTAGCAAACAAACCTTGTCTTGAAAACCCTACAGGATTGCTGTAAAATAGGTTCAGGTGGATTGCTGTAAGTCAACAGCAACTTGACAGCACTTTCCATCATCACCAATTTATGTTTGGCAATTTACTAGGTATAAATGTATTAATATCACTAGATAAAAATGTATTAATAAGTAACAGGAGGAGTTAGCGAGACAGAACATGGAAAGGGTGTGATCCCCTTATTTTAGGCAGCCACGGCTACTACCAAGATTGCCGTTCTGGTCTTGAAGATATATTAGTAATTCTCTGCTTCCTGAGACTGTGGAGAGCTTCCTAAATTTTATCAATCTGAGGGGAATGAGCAGATGACACTGCCTTCCCCTCTGCCACCAGCAGTTTTGCTAGTTCCACAGACTTATTCACATGAATCCCAGATTTAACTTTTAAGAGAAGCATTTTAAGGATGGTATAATATAGCAGGAACTCCTAAAAATAAGCAGAAGAAATGTTCCAGGAATGCAGGGCAGCGGTCTATTTAGAAAACATTTGGCCTGTGTCTGCACTGTCTATTTCAAGGGGCTACTTGGGAGCAAGCATTTCAGGATGTCAGACGGGCTTTCCCACAGAGTGACCTGATTTATCTGGCTTTCCCACATAAATAAAATTCAACAGGGACAACTGTTAAGACAAGAACAGTATCCAAGAAGCATCGTTGTGTACAAAAATTTAATACCATTGTGCGCCTTAGCCTTTTTCATTGTAATCATTTTACCTTTTTGTACAACTATCAGCTTGTGCTTCATAGATTACAGGAAAGTTTTTGATTGTGCAAATCATTAAAAGCTATGGTTGGTTTTAAAAGAAATGGGTGTGCCACAGCATCTGATTGTTTTGATGTGCAGCCTGTATTCTGGACAAGATCAGAAAGATTTCCAATTGGTCAAGGTGTCAGACAAGGATGCATTTTATCTCCCTGCCTCTTCAATCTATAAACAGAACATATCATAAGGAAAGCTGGATTATATCTAGATGAAGGTGGAGTGAAAACTGGTGGAGGGGTCATTAACTATTTCAGATATGCAGAAGACACCTCATTGCTGGCAGAAAATAGTGAAGACTTGAAACGACCACTGGTGGTGGAGTGCCATCAAGTCTCAACCAACTTATAGCAACCCTGTAAGGTTTTTAAGGCAAGAGGCTTTCAGAGGTGGTTTGCCATTGCCTGCCTCTGTGTAGCAATCCTGGTATTCTTTGATGGTCTCCCATCCAAATACTAACCAGGGCTGACCCTGCTTAGCTTCCAAGAGCCAAGAAGACTTGGCTACCTTGGCCCATCCAGGTCAGGGTGAAGTAACTACTGCTGAATGTTAAAGCAGAAAGTGCGAAAGCAGGATTATAGCTCAACATCAAGAAGATGAAAGTAATGGCTAATGGGAAATTAAACAACTTTAAAGGTGATGATGAAGAAACTGAAATTGTTCAATATTTTCTATTTTTTGTACTATCATCAACCAAAAGGGAGACTGCAACCAAGAAATCAGAAGGAGACTGAGACTGTGAAGAGCAGCCATGAAGGAGCTAGAAAAGATTCTGAAAAGATTCTATCAGATAGCTCACAACCTCATCAAAGTATTAAGCAATTCAAACATAAAAAACAAAAAAGAGGAGGAGGAGGAGGCGGCGGCGGCAGCACAAACCACTGGTTAGGTCATTGGTTGGTTCAAATAAGAATTTGTCTGGGATAGTCCTTGGGGCAACAGTAATGATTGCTAGGGAATCACACAACTTTAACGCTGATGATGAAGAAATTGAAATTGTTCAAGATTTTCTATTCCTTGGCTCCATCATCAACCAAAAGGGAGACTGCAACCAACACCTGTTGTATGGGTGTTTTGCCTTGCTTTTACTGTGCATGTCCATCAGGTTTTCTTTTTCATTCTGCATTGATTTTACCCCCTTCAGTGCTCAGTTCACTTTCCGGGCACTGTTTTCCTGGGTTTTCTGAGAGTGGTTTTGTGTCAATTTTTCCCTTGTTTCACTTCCAAGCCCAAGGTAATTCAAAATTGTACAGATTCCCTCGGATTTCCCCCCACTCCTTTGCTGCCCCTTAAAGGTTACTCCCCTGCCCACATTGAGGTTGTTCCACCCACTCTCTACCTTTCACCATTCATTGATGTGTCCCTCATTGTTTTACATTTTAAAATTTACAAACAGCATGAGGCTAGCAATATGAGACTATCGCTACTGGTGCATATGACAGGCACAGAATCCAAAGTCAAGCTTAAAGGCTTGACTGCTCGGATTCTCTGCAGTAAGCTGTGTGCACGTAATAGGCCAGAGTCTCTACAGAAGTCTTAGATTAGCAGGACTGGAAAAATCCCACACATCTGGTCAACCAGGCACATTGAAATTTGATGCCAGTGTATAGGTATGTTATCACATAGGAATGGAGCTTGTAAAATTCTACCACTTAAGAATTTATATTTTCCTAGCCTCTGACTACTATAAAAAAGAGAAAAGCTGGTTTTTTTATATCCTGCTTTTCTCTACCCTAAGGAGTCTCAAAGAAGCTTGCAAACACCAGTTTGGTGTAGTGGTTAGAAGCGCAGACTCAAATCTGGGAGAACTGGGTTTGATTCCCCACTCCTCCACATGCAGCTGCTGGTGTGACCTTGTGCCAGTTACAAGTTCTTTCAGAGCTGTTCTCTTACCAGCAGTTCCCGAAAGAGCTCTCTCAGCCCCATCTACCTCACATGGTGTGGGGAGGGGGAGGGAACAAAGATTGTAAGCCTCTTTGAGTCTCCTTCAGGTAGTGAAGTGTGGGATATAAATCCAGTCTCTTCTTCTTCTTCTCTTCCCTTCCCCACAACAGGCACCTTGTGACTCACTGGGGGGGGGGGGCACACAAAATTTTAACAGGCAGCACAGGGATTACTGCTTTGCCCACAAGGCATTTTCCCTCTATTGGAAACTATGGAGGATGGGTGCACCTGCACCTCCTTCAATGGCCCATAGTATTGGACCCCTTCGTCCAACCTTTTTGAAACCTGGGGGAGGGGGTTGAGGAGAGGCACCAGCAGCTATGCTGCAAATTTAGTGTCTCTACCTAAAAAAACCCAGCCCCCCACAGAGCCTCAGATACCCCTGAATTGATTCTCCATTACAGCCTATGGGGCCCATTGACTATAATGGGGCCCATAGGCTACAATGGAGCTGGGGGGGAGAAAACAATTTTTTAAAACAAACCCCTGTTATGCTTTTCAGTATGATTTGTAAGTTGCCTCGAGTCACAGGGAAAAGTAGGATATAAATATTTGAATCAATAAGTAGTTTGGGCAGGTTGATAACATTTAAGCAACTTTCTGTTTGTTTAGGTTAGGCAGGGTTCTCACAGCGATTGTTCCTTCTCTGTTATTCTTGACCTGTAATGCTGGTTGTCATATTTCACTAAAAACACAAAGTAGACTGTGAGAGGAACCCCCACACACACTGTTGGTATGTTTTCTAAGGCTCAGCACAGGGTGATGGTCTAAGACCAGATCTACCAATATAGTGGAATAGGGTGGGTACCAATATAGTGACAAGGGGTGGATAGACCTATTCTCTGGAGGCCAGATCTACCAATATACTGTAAAGGGGTGGGTGAAATTTGATTCTGTTTTCTCTTATGTTTAACTTATTCTTAAAATATATAGTTTAAATATAATTTACAATAATTTATTCTGAGATTTTTACAAGATTATGGAAGTAATTTTCTAAAAAAGCTAATTTATGTGATAGTCAAATGTGTAGACTCACTCACAACTTTAAGGATACTAGCTTTTTTTGCTCACGAGGTACAATTTCTGCTCAAAACACTGTGGAGCTTAGAGGGAAGATTGTGAGGTAGGTGGGGCTGAGAGAGTTCAGAGGGAACCATGACTAGCCCAACGTCACCCAGCAGGCTCACCTGGAAGAGTGGGGAATCAAACCCAGTTCTCCAGATTAGAGTCCGCCACTCTTAACCACTACATCATGCTGGCTCTCACAGTGCACAGATCACAGTGCATCTGACAGCCCAAGCAGGCCCACCTTCACAATTTAATTGATAGACATATATAGCCAACTGTAATGTGGGAGGGGAACATTTCAGGTAGGCTGCATGCTTTGCATTTTTGTGGCACATATATGTTTATCCATTACCATTAACTTATTTTATTAATGTTGCCTCCCTTTTTATATAAAGTGCAACATTGTTCTGTATTTGGGGAGGGAAGGTTCTTTGGTGATATTACAGGGCAGGGCACCAAGCCAATCCATGCTGTACACAGCTAATTTCTGTAACAAATTTGCAAAGCCAAGTTTTTATAGAAATGGAAATTAAAACACATTTTGAATGAACTGTGTTCATTCAGGAATGATCCATGAGTCTGGAGACTCATGAGCTGCAAAAGAATACACTTACGGGGTATGATGGGGTAAGAATGTCAGATACTTGGGTGCATCTAGAGGCCAGGGCAAAGAGGCATCAGGACATTTCCATCCCTGCCACTAGATAAGGATAAGCCCATAGCCAAGCTGTGGATTTCTGCACTAGCATGGATATGTACCCAATCAGCGCAATCTGATATCATCCCAATAGGATCTACTGCTACCATATGTTCTCCCAATGACGTTTGCAACATGAGGCACAGCCACCAGGGTCAGGTACCCATACACACTGCTGTATTACATTTGTACCAATATACCCACACTCAGTTGTACTAAGGAGCAACCAGAGCCACCCCCCATTTTGGGGGATCCTTTGAGCAATCTCCTCCAAGTCCAGCGGCACCTTTAAGACCAACAGCATTTTATTCAAGGTATAAGCTTTCATGTGCACATGCACTTCTTCAGATACACTGCAGATACACTGAAGTTACCAGTCCATACATCTAGGTAGAGGGTGAGCATCAAATTAGTATAAGCATAATAAACAGTGTTTAACAGATGCAAGGACCAAACTGGCTGTGCAGTGTATATCTCATATGTCCCCAGACCAGAGAAATACATTCCAATCTACATTTCCATCCCTGTCACTAATTGGAATGTATTTCTCTGGTCTGAGGACAGAGGAGATCTATGCTGCACAGCCAATCACCCCAACACAAAGAAAAGGATGCTGTAAAATGACCTCCACGCTTGAAGAGACATGGAGTGTAACAACAGAGTCTCAGTTAATTACTCTCAGCATTCCACAATTAACAAGGATAGATCTGCCCCTCTACTTCCGATTTTGATATATTTATTTCCTTCACGATGTTTTCCCCTGAAATTAAACCCAAACAAATGGTGACCATATAAACCAAGCTTGTTTTTCCAATTTGGTCCTTGCATTTGTTAAACACTTGTTATTTTATATGCTGTTAGCCGCCCTGAGTCCTGTTCAGGGGAGAGGGAGCGGGATATAAATTTGATGAAATAAATAAATAAATTATGCTTATGCTAATTTGCTGCTCACTCTATATGTACAGGCCAGTAACTTCCATGTCAATTGTCTGAAGAAGTGTGCTTGCACAAGAAAGCTTATACCTTGAATAACACTTTGTTGGTCTTAAAGGTGCCACTGGACTCAAACTTTGTTCTGCTGCTTCAGAGCCACACGACTATCCCCCTGAACACAGCTGACCATGGCATTCCTGAATCAATTGCAAACGATAAGATGTTTTGGGTTAGGAGAGAATTGGGTCTTGCTTTTCATTTTGCAAGCACAGCCACTGCTTATTATTTTTATTATCATGATTTTGTGATAGCACTATAATAAATGTTTAAAAAATAAATAATAACTGGCAGTTGATTCATCATTGATAACTGACAATTGATCCATCAGTGCTTGGGCCAGCTGAGGGAAAGAACATGAATTAAGCTGGAAGAAGGAGAGGAAGAAAATGTAAACAGAGAGTAGTCATGAGAAATCTTAAAAGTGCTGTTTATTCCCAGTGGATAATTTAGGGTTGCAATTGTTTATATGTATATCTCACCACAAATCATTTCTGAAAAAGACAGGATTATACCAGGAAAATAGAATGCCAACAACAGTGTCTGTATTCTCCTTCCTCTCCTCACACTCTTCCCAGAGCCACTGATAATCTCTCCCTTTGGTACACAGCAGGCACGAAGCCAAGGCTTTGACTCTTCTCTCTCCCTGACTCCCCTTCTGTGTTCCGCCATTGCTTATGTAATATTCTATACTAGCACTTTATTAATGTTTTATAAATGGTCTCTTTTGGTTTAATTTTTTATGTAAGCTGCCCTGAGCCTGCTTCAGCAGGGAGGTAAAAGGTAAAGGTAAAGCTTCCCTTGCTCGAAGGCCAGTCAAATCCGACTCTAGGGATGCGGTGCTCATCTCCGTTTCAAAGCTGAAGAGCCAGAGCTGTCCAAAGACATTTCCGTGGTCATGTGGCCGGCATGACTAAACACCAAGACGCACGGAACGCTGTTACCTTCCCACTGAAGTGGTACCTATTTATCTACTTGCAATTTCTCGCTTTCGAACTGCTAGGTTGGCAGGAGCTGGAACTAATCTAATTAACTAAGCAAATAAATAATCGTAATTTCAGACTAAATGGCTACTGTAGAAGCAGTCATAGAGGCCTTTGTAACACATAGCATGGCAAAAAGAAAAGCAGAAACATCTGATTCGCTGAGACTCAGTTATAGTAAGAGCAACCAAAAGACAGAATGGGCAGAAGCAAGCAATAGGCAAGCCCAGAGGGCCCCTTCCTTTAATACCACAATCAAAAAACCAGTGCACTTCTCAAAGACACAGAGCAAAGTGCCAGCTTCTGGCTCTACCCAGATGAAGGCCTCATGAACAGGAAAGAAAATCAAGGACCTGGAAATACGACACATTCATTTGCAGCAGTAATCAAAGGAGATCTGATTGTTCCTAAAAAAATTCCCTGGTGAAATATTTCAAGCCTTGTTTTCCCCTGACATCTTACTTTTCCATGAAAGAGGGTGGTGGTGGTGGTATTAAAATATGCAACCCCCCAGCTACTGCAGTTTGAAGTGGAACAACCTAGCAAGATCTCTACTACATGATTCAGTTCTTAAATAAAACATACAATATAGTCTGAGTATTGATGTCGTTGGTATTTTGTTTAAACTAGTTTGTGGGTTCCACAAACTGTACCTCAACCATTTCCAATCCCAACTGGGACCTATGACGGAAAGCAGTTTCCAGCATAGTGATAAGCCAGGGCGAGGCTAGGATCTCCCCACAGGTGCTTTCATCATGCCAGGAACTGCCCTGCCACTGCTTACTAGAGCTTAACAGATTTACTGGAGTTTAACAGATTTGGCTGGAGCCACTACCATTGCACAAGGGGAAATCCCATCCTACATGTAATGCTTGGGACAGCCAAAAGTTGATGTAATTTAAAGCAGAAAGTCTGGGCCTGCCAGAGTCAGAAAAGTGAGTGCTAGGGACTCTGCCTAGGGTTGTCAGGTCCTCCCTGGCCATCAGTGGCGGGGAGTGAGGGGGGTAGGGTTGCCAACTCCAAGCAGGGGAACTGTTGGATTTGAGATGGAGCCAGGAGAGGACAATGCCATAGAGTCCACCCTCCAACGCATCCATTTTCTCCAGGGGAACTGATCTCTGTGGAGTTGAGCTGTAATTCCAGGCAGCCCCGTAGCTAGCAACTTCTTGCTGGGGGGGGGGGCAATTTTTTGCTCAGGGGGCCAGCCATTATATGTCTGTATGGAGCTATGCGCATTCTTTCCTCCCCGCCCCGGACTGTGCTAGTTCAGATGGGGCTGATCGACTAACTGCAAACCAGTGTACTTCAGAGCCGTGGAGCGCACAGCTGGAATCCTGTGCCTTGTCTCGCACAATGACTTCCCTGCGATCCCATGCAGCCCCCATTTCACTGACAGGCCTGTAGCTACTGTGGAGCTCAGCGGGAAGAGAAGCCAAGGCTCAGTTTGGGGGCCCTGGAAGAAACGTTAGGGGGCCGGGCCCTGTGGGCCCCATGTTAGCTACGGGCCTGATTCCAGGGGACCCTCAGGTCCACCTGGAGGCTGGCATTCCTAATTCTGCCCCATCCTTTCTCCATTCAGTGTTTTTACATCTCTGTGTGGTTTCACTCTGTGGACACAGTACATTGGCTGGCTCTCCCCTTAGTGGCCTTCTGAACACAGACCTGTTAGCAAGTTGCTAAGAGTTGAAATAACAGAACTGTACAGCATTTTCTACACTTAACAGCACTGCAGAAATGATAAAAGGTACATAACACAAATAAGATATTCTGCACACTTGTCCCTAAGATGCACACCAGGTATTAACATTATTCCTTCTTGTTTATCTTCACAATAACCTCATCAGGTAGGCCATTTAAAAAAAGTAACATTATAGATGAAGAAAGTAAAGCAAATGCTTGGAATCCTTCCCAGAGTGCCTATGTGGTGCCACCTTTCTCTCTGTTCAATCCCACTTTTTCCTCTGAAGACACTGGTGTAAATTTTTAATCTCCAGCTAAGAAAAAGCATACATATGAGTAAATTCATTTGCATGAACCTGCCCCTTGTTAGCCTTGTCTCTTTCAATCCTCCCTTCTGTTATTTCAAGTCTTTCCCAACATCCAAGTTTAGACTGTGAGCTAGAAATTTTGGAATGTAGGAGAAACTGTATGCAACTGCCTGACATGTTTAAATTTATTTAATAGCATTAATATAAATAAAACTATATTTAATTTTGTGGCATTTTTAAAATGTTAAAAAACTGAATCCCCACTGTGCCATGGAAGCTTCCTGGGTGACCTTGGGCCAGGCAGACAATCTCAGCCTAGCCTGCTTCACAGGGCTGTTGTGATGATAAAATGGAGGAAAGGGAAATTATGTAAGCTGCTTTGGGTCTCCATTGGGGAAAAAGGGGGGGTATAAATGAAGTAAGTAAATAAATAAAATAGTGTTGCCAACTGCTTTTCAGTGATCCTACTGCCTTTGCATTTATTGGCCAAAGACTGGTAAGAGGAACAAGTTGGTGTCTTATTATGAAACTGGGCACCCAGATTTTTTTTCTTTATCTCTCTGCAAGTAAAAGGGGTAGAAACTAACTGTTTTAAAAAATGAAAGCTATCTATCACATTTTTATTCACCTTCCCTCATCCTCCCATCTCTGTAAAACAGATTAGGTTGAGAGCAGACATCTGGCCCCAGGTTGCCCAGTGACGTTCATGGCTGAATGAGGATTTCAACTTTTCATGGCCAAGATATAAGAGGAAATACATATTTCTGCAACAAATTGTTAAAAGACTTTTTTTAAAAAATGAAAACCGGGAATCCAGAGAGCCTGATCGTTATAACGTTATACCAATATATTTAATCACCATTTAAAAAAAAAAAAAAAAAACCTCTGAAAAGCCCTGGTGGCACAGGGGACACAGGATGTTTGCTGCTGGGGAACTGGGGCAGGGAAATCTGTCATGTGGAAGCTTTGTTGCCACTGCACAATGTCTGCAATCACAAACAGTGAGACCACACAAGCCTATCTGCTTGTGGAAACCACTTCTAATAACTATACCTTTCTGGCTGAAGATCTTGCTCACCCCTGCTCCCTCCTGTGGCAATACATATTTTTTGTCATGAAGTCGCCAACTTATAGTGACCCTGTAGAATTTTCAAGGCAGCAGACAGTCAGAGGTGTTTGCCACTGTCTGGCTCCATATTGCAACACTAATATTGTATGGTCCTGCTTTTATGTACAGTGATGGTACTGTATTAATCTTGGTATGAATGCTTTCCTAAGGCCAAATGATGATCCAATAATTGTGTGGGGATTCAAAACTAGTTCTTGTAGCTGACTGTTATATCATATTATTGTTTTACTTGGCATGGAATTTGATTTCTATCATGCTGAGCTGTTACTACAGAGTTTTTGAGATTCTGTTCATTTTGATTTTTAATATTGTCATGTTTTTAAAACATAAATGATATTGTAGATCCATTTAGGATAGTAGAACACAAAAAAAGGGTTTAAAAATAAATCTCTAGCAAGTCACCCTTGGTACAATTCCAGATTTGTACCCTGTGAAAGTGGCGGTCTACACCTGCCACTTCCTCACCTAATATTTTTCTCAAGGGGAAATTAACCACAGCTGCTCTACCTTCCCAAAAGCTGAACTACTCCCTTAAATTAATTCATAACACAGCCCTACAAGCCTCTTTAAATAGCTTCTCGTGGAGGAGGCCAGGCCTTCCCATCCGCCTGCCCATCCATTTCTCAGAGGGAGGGAGACCCTTCTTGTACCTAATTAAGCTCTGCCCTCTTCCAAAATACAGCCATTAGCTCATCCCCTGCCTCCTTGCAAGGGGAGTACAGCTGAGGGGTAGTTTTTAGAAACTGCCTTACATGGGCAAGGCATCTGGAACAGCAGCAGCTACTTGATACCCCCTTGCTGCAAACCCCCGCCCCCACAGATCTCTAGCATCAGCAGGAAATGGTGTCCCAAGCCATGCTGCAAGGGTTGTTCAGCAGAGGAACAATCCCATATCAGCAAAGAGGGGCAGGAAGAGCATCCCAGGAGAAGAAACAGAGGTTGAACTTGCAAAATGGCACCACCTCACAACACTTAGACAGAACTCCCCAGATGGCTGGGCAGAAGTCATTGCTCACTTGCACACCCTTGAGTATTTAATAAGTGTGATGCATTAATTAGAGTGCTTTGTTTTGAAATTGACACAGGAAATCAGTGTTAAAATCTCAGAGGTGTACTGATTCATGTTCTCTCAAACTGCTCTGTGGCTGTTTTTCAAGAAGACACCCTTGGAATAAGACAGGAGATTTTCCTTGTTCATATGAATTAACCTAGATCTATGAGAGAGAGACAGGTACATCCGTGTTTATTTTGAAATCTATTTTCCAGAGATGGAACAAAAAATTCTTGAGTAATCTGACTATTGTCTTGGTAGGGGACTGGGATTGAGTTAGTTTAATGCCCATGAGAGGTCAACTAGCTCAATATCCTGTCCCTTGGGACTAGACAGTACAGGGATTGCTACAGAGATGGGAGGATTCCCGGCCACACATCCAAGGGGGGCCACTTGCTCCTGATCACAAAGTCTGAGCTGTCTGGTTTTGTTCTTTCTAAAGTATGCCATACTCTTATTAATTGCACATGTTATTTTAGTATGTGCACACCTAAATTAGCTAGCACAGCTGGGACTGAAGGAAAGGAAGTGCAGGATTGAGAATACAAGTGTATCTAGTTTGACCAGGTTGTGGAAATCTCTCACAAGTCATCTGGAACCCAGGACACAGAACCAAACAGCCCATGCAGGGAACAGTTGCTCCCAGTGTTCCCTCTAAACTGAATTAATATGAGCTAGCTCACAGTTTTTTAGCCTCCGGCTCACACATTTTTGTCTTAGCTCAGGAAGGATGGCTCCAGAGTAAACTAATTCATGCAGATGCCAAATCGCTTGCTCAGAACTTTAATGCCAGTAGCTCACAAAGTAGAACTTTTGCTCACAAGACGCCACAGCTTAGAGGGTGCATTGGTTGCTCCCTATCTTGTACTGCAATGTTCAAGCCCTTTGGGGGATCCTGCCTCACTCTAGGCCTGAGCAATGTCTCGAGCCAAAAAGACAAACAGGTCTGCCATGCAGGCTTCTGCTCCTGGCCCTCCCCACTGCTGTGAGTCAAGAGCTTCATGATTTGCCAAGGCCTTGGGTCCAAAGTAACAGGTGGAGAAATGCTTTTAGCAATGAGATCAGTGGGAATGATGCCCAGGCCTCAAAGACCAGGGGTGTATAGTCCCACATAGACCCCAGGGACAAACAGGTTTGAATGGTTTTCAGAGGTTATTGCTCATGCTTTGGGCAAGGGAGATTATAAGCTTTATGAGTAACATAGACTGGAATGGACAGCTTCATATTCTACATAGCTGCTTGCCGTTTTCTCTCAGTTACCCTCTCCCTACCTCCAACAAAATGAGGCTCTGACCCTAAAGTGGCGATCGGCATGTCCCTGGGCCCTTTCTTACATGCTCAGGGAAATGCCAATCACCACTTTGGGGTCAAGAAGCAATTTTCTCCAGGCCAGTTTGGTCAGAGATCCTGGAGGTCCCCCCCCCCATCTTCTGGGCATGGAGCAGGGGTCACTGGGGGTGTGGAAGGAGGTAGTTGTGAATTTCCTGCATTGTGCAGGGGAGATGGACTAGATGACCCTGGAGATCCCTTCCAACTTTATGATTCTATGAATTATGTAAAGAAGGTTTATGTCCTCCGACCACTGAAGATCTGCTCTTCTCATCAGCATATTCATTGCTGTCACATAGTTTGTGTTCAGTGCTGATCCTGGGGTTCTTACCCACAATGATGATCTTCACTTGTTTCCAGTTGCTAGTTCAGTGCTGCAGCTTCCACATGGTGGGTTTCCCCATACTTTCTGTGCCCCAGTCTCTTGTACCAGTCATTCCCAGCATGCCACCAGGGGCTTACTCAAAGTTTTTTTTTAATTGGTCATTGACCAGCAATGTAAGGTTATACCAACATGTCAATTACTTATATTTACAACCCCACAAAACCTCAAAAAAGGCAAAAAGCTTCCTAGTAGCACAGAGAAAGTGGACTGGGGCATGGAAAAGGCCGCCAATATAGGAAGGGCACGGAAGGGCCAGACTTTCCTGTCTACATGGGTGCCACCCCAACTTTGCTGCAATCTTTCTAAAACACTATAGCAAAGCAGGTTTTGGAAAGAGTGTAGTAAAAGCCAGGGAAAACGTGGGAGATCCAAAAAGGAAGCAAGGGGAGCCCCTCCTCCCAACAGCATCCAAGCTCAGGAAAACAATCCATGTAGAAGATCTCATTGCTCATTTGCACAACAAACCTATATAATAGACCACTTTTATTCATTTTAAAGACTGAAGGACTGGGGCTGACAGAGAGAGTGATTTAATGGCTAAAGCCAATCAAGTATTCAAAGGGTTGGCAGTAAGTCACTCAGTAGTGACCCATCTAGCTCCAACCAATTAAAAGCAGCTTTCCACCCCTCCTCCAGTTCTGCTGTAAATCATTCTCTTGTCCACCCCTTTAAAGCCACCATAGCAGCTTTGCTCCTCTTTCTTTTGTGCCAAGGAGGCTAGGCGTGTGTTTGTGCACATACAAGCACAGATGCTCTGGATGGGAATACACCAGTGCCTTTTCCCATAGCCATCTTTTCCTGGCTCCTTCACACGCACACTCACGTAACCTTACTCTGGACATAAAAGGGGTGCGTTTTTGACTCTTTACCCCTGCATCAAAGCTGCTATTTGCCTCTTCCAGAGAAAACATAAAGTACATTTCCCCCCTGCAGGGCAAGTTACTATTGGGGAGGTTACTTTGGGAAAGGTTTCCCCACCCAAGCACTACAGTCCTTCTCTGGAACACTGTAATTTTTTGTACAAACCACCATTTTGTGACTTGCTGTACCCACCAAAAAGACTCTTTTTAAAAGCTATCATTTTGTGACTGGTGGATCCCAAGGCTCTTGAAAAAAACGAGTAGCTCCCAACAGAATAAAGTATGCCCTCCCTTGGTCTAAGCACTAGCTGAGCAGGAATCTGTACCAGAGTCCAAATCCAGCACCTTATTATTTGCATAATGCTAGTTTGTTTTCTTTGTGCAAGGTGTTTCAAACAGTAAGAACACTGTGTGCAAGCCTGTGAAAAGATACCCACAAATGCATGTGTAGGCGAGCATATTTGAAAGGAAAAAGCGCCTGTGAGCAGGTTGTGAACGCCTGTGAACAGACTGTGCTGGAGTATGTTTCTTGGCACATGAATACAAGTGTGCTGATACTTGTGAGCAGGACTGTAACTGTGAAATGTGACTGTCTTAAGAGTTCCTGCACCTGAGGGTTTATCTTGCAGAGGGCTCTCTTATGTGAAGGCAGAATTTTGCCAAAAGGCAGATTTTTCTGTTGCTGCAGTACTCCGCCAGGGACATTTTTGTTTCCTGTACATCTACGAAACACATAAAACCCCTAGAAACACTAAGCAGGCACTTTTCTTCCATTGCTTATAGCAATGGGGCCTGGCAAGTCATCATGATTTATTTGCAACCAGCAGCATCTGCAGTTTTGTACACCACCGGTTATCACACCAAGGACTGCACTGGAGCATGAATCTAAGCAAGTCTATAAAGTTGGGAGAAACAGTTGAGGTTGTTTCTGAATGTCTGTGATAAGGACATCCCCATATGTGATGCCATTTTAAAACTTAGCCACTAGGATATGTTCCCCAGTGCCACACAGAGATATATTTAGGTCATTCCTTTCCCTCTCCCTTCAGTCTCCATCATTCCAGGCATAGCTCAGACACAGCTTTGGCCCTTGATGGATTCCACTCCAGTGACATATGCTCTCCCCTCCTCTTCTTTGTACCTCCTTCCCCCACCCCCAGCAAATATCCTGAGTGTGAGTCCCTCCTGACGTACTCCAACCCAAAATGTCACCCATGTTCCTTACGGGATGTCGATTTGGCTGATGGAGAGGGACAGCTGCAGAGACAGTGTCTGATATGTGGGGGTAGCAGCTGCCTCCTACAGGGCGTCCCTCATCTTGCTAGCTACAAGCCTTGCAGTGCATTCTGCCTGTAAGTAAAAAGTCTGTCCTCCAGATCCAGGAGGAGGGCACTTTGCAGAAATGAGCTGCTAGCATTAAAGAAAACATAATTTTGGATGAAATGGACTTCAGAGAGAACAGATGCATCCTCAGATCCTAGCAGCAAATTCCTTTGCAGGCCATCATCACAGAAGCCATTCTTGAAAATTCATAGAAATCCTTCTTTACTAGAATCCCAGGGGCCAGGTTATGCTTCCAGTTCTATATAACAAACAGTGGTTTGCGAAACATTCATCCTGTTTTCCAAACTTTCACCCAGGGCCAATCCAAGCCATTTTGCCAAGGAAAGGTGTTCCCAGGAACATTTCACTGTTGCCCCAGAAATCAGTATTGTCACCTTATTCATTCAATTGGGTTGCCTGTGCAGTTAGGCTGACCCTGTTCTAACCTATCAAAGTACACTTACTTTGGGATTTGCCTCTTTTCTGGATTGGCAACGGAGAAAAAAGTTTAAGTTGCTGCAGCTATCTCTACACTAATTTAGGCAAATTTAACATTGCCAGTGATTTAGCATTGAACACCAAACTAAAGATCACGAAGTAAACTTGGAAAGTTGGTGATGTGGGCCTCCAGGACTCTCCCAACTCTGAAAAGGACAAGCGGGACTGGCAATCCAGTCCTGGCTCTACTGTTCACCACTCATTTGCCCCTTACCTTTCGCTGTTGCTTCTCCCAGGCGGGGTCGAGCAGCAGGTCACGATCCCAGTCCTCCTCCTGGGCCATGTAGTCCTCAGTTGACATGTATGAGTGGTTGTACTGGATGTGCGTTTCTATCTGCGTCGTCATGTCCCTTCTGTCTTGAACACCCCCTTGCCTATCTTGCTTCCCACTATCCACAGTTCCCTGTGCTCTTCCTTAGACTTAGCCCCCTTCTCTTCTGTTCACTCCCTTCAGCTCCTCTTGGAGGTCAAGGTCCCCCAATCCTCCCAGGCTGTGCCTGCCTGCTTTGCAGCTGCACCTGTCAAAACCAGCCCACGTGACCAGTCCTCAATAAGTATTATCAGCCCTGGGAAGGCGGATCAAGTTCCATCTTAAAAAGGCCAAGGGGAGGGGACAGTACAAATGTCCCTACCAACCAGACGGGGGTGAAGACAGCTGCTGGCAAGCCAAGGATCCCCCTTTAAAGCAGACCCAGAAGGCTCTTAAAGGGGAAATCGTCCCTTTGAGATATGTAAATGCTGTGTCTGACACAATCCATGCTGAATACAGAGCAAAGGCTGCCGTTGTGAACAGTAGTCTCCCTGTAGCGTGGCGGTGGTTCATATCTGAGCCGAGTGCATCAGATGTGCAGGGGAAAAGACCCTATTAAATAACTGAGGTAAACCTACCTGTAAGGTGCAACGAAAAAATTAGATGCTTTCAACTGTAAGAATACGGGGGAAGGGATTCATGTTTGGAAGCTAGCAAGACCAAGAATTCCTAGATCAGTAGTCTTCCCGTGGCCTTCAGCAATTTTCAGTCTTCAAAACACACACTGAATCATCACAGAACAAGTCCGTCCCCCCCAACTCACATTATGGATTAGTTTTTAGTTTTGAAATGTTGAACTACAGTACTCTCTAAAACCTGAATAGTAAAAATGGGGAAGAATGGATTTCATGTAAGACATCCCCCTCATTTTTGCTTACTGTTCAACTACCTACAATATTACCTACTCTGAACCCTCAGGATAGAACTGGATAGAAAGTCAAATAAGCAGATTACATTCATGCAGTCAGCACTTAATTTCTAAACAAGCACACTGGACTGAAGCTTCACTACCATGAACCATCACTGAGTCCTGGGATCTGTTCTTTCAGTCCCAGGTGGATGTGGGGGTTGCCTCATTTGATTACTCATTTGCATCTGAGAAGAAACACTCTGCACATGTTCAGAAACACTTTTCCTTTACAATTGCTTCACATATTCGAGGGGTAAATCAAAGTATCGAAAAAGGGCTCCATTTAACTTTCTTATTATAGCTGAATGTTTGGAATTTCAGAAATTGCACTGAAAGACTATTGATCGCCCTTCTAATTGAAGGGGGATCCTCTCCATCATGTTGCTACTGGGTGCACGAAAAACTGGAATGATTAAGTTTGGTTCAATCCTGGAAAGTGACTGGATGTCCACTTCTCCCAGAAGGGATACAGCTAGTGTGGTGTAGTGGTTAGCATGTCCAGTGTGGGAGTCCCAGGTTCAAATCCCTGCTCTGCTATGGAAACTTGCTGGGTGACCTTGGGCCAGTCACATGCTCTCAGCCTAACCTACCTCACAGGGTTGTTGTGAAGATAAAATGGAGAAAGATGTAAACAGCTTTGGGTCCTCATTAGGGGAAAGGCAGGGTAAAAATGAAGTAAATAAATCAATAAAATATTAATTTGCATGATAATGTTCAAATACATTTGACTGAACTGTCTTCCTACTTCTAGCATTGGATTTGAACTCAAAACTAGGGTGAGAAGGAGGGAGGATAGATCTGGTTTGATAAGTGGCAGAGAAAGACAGCAAGATACTCATTTATTCTGCTGTCCTGGATATAATTAACACAGATTTGGGACAGCTTCCAAAGAGGTTAAGTCTTTTTTTTTGGCCAACATTTGTATAACCCATGCTGCGAATGAAAAATCTGTAGTTCTCCTGCAGCCTGCTCCTGTTACACCAAGGCTATTCTTAGGATCAGTGGGAAAGGGCTTGTTAGAGGAATAAGAAGAGAGACTCTCTCACAGGTTCAGGTGTCTTAAAGGGACAGGGGTCACTTCCTGTGGCAGCGCACAGGAGCAGAGCTCCGGCAGTAAGGAGCCCAGGGGGTGGGCACATGCAACAAGCCCCACCCCCTGCTCCCAGCAGCCCTCAGTTGGGCCACGAGGAGCAAGAAGCAGCCAGGTAAGTTGCAGAGCCCCCCCCCCCCGCCTCAGGTACAAGCTCTTCCTCCTCTGTGAGGGCAGATCTGCACATTCCCCTCCACCCATAGCTAGCAATCCAAGACAGTCCAATGGCACCTTTAAGACCAAGTTTTGTTCAGGTACAAGCTCTCCCTCCTCTGTGAGGACAGATCTGCACGTCCCCCCCTCCCAATAGCTAGCAATCCAAAACAGTCCAGTGGAGCCTGAGTGGTGGGTGTTGCCTTCTGACACACTTCCGGTGATGTCAGGGTGTGTGGCATATGCAAATAAGTTATGCTAATGAGCTCCTGCACCTCTTTTTCTACAAAATGACCCCTGTAAAGGGAACTTCATTCAAAAATCCCTGAAAAGCCAGCCAGGGAAAAACTGAATAATCTTTGCTTTTCAAAATACTGATTTCTTTTGGTTTCTAGCCACCCTAGCCTGGAACTCTGGAAGAGGTAAGAATAAGCTTAGAGAACACAGCAAAGGAATCTGGAAGGTTAAAGGCCAAGCCAAGAAAGATGGAGGCAGGCAAAGAATCCATCACATACCAGCTCATGGTTTAGCTCAGACTTGCCCATTCTGCTTCTCCCTCCGCTCATGTTCTTCATTTGTGAGATTTTCAAACCTATATTTTGTTTCAGATGTTTCCCCCCCCTTGAGTTCAGTATTTTAAATGTGTTTTCCAATCTGTTCTCTCTCCCCACTCATATCTCTTCTTCTAGTTACACTTATGTTATGGTTTAACTGAAAGGTGTGAAATGTTGGATTTTATTAATATTGTGAACCACTTTGGGGACTCAGGTCAAAAAGGCAAATCCAGCTAATTTCCTATCTTCAACTAAACGCAACCCTTTTTTGTGCATGTAACAGCAGAGAATCTACTTTGTACACCAAGGAGGGCCTGCCCCACTTCTGAACTATCCCTGCATCTGATGAACTAGGCTCCAAGCCATTATCTTTTCTTCCAAAACAGAGCTATTAGTTTTTAAGTGCCAGGTTTGGCCTGGGCAGTTCAGGAATGGCAGAATGTTGCTCAGAAAAGGTTTGAAATCTTTCTGGCCAGACTTTTTTTCCTGAGGAAAATTTCACCCTCAGGGAGAAGAGAACTTTGCGCATGCACTGGAGCCACCAAGCATAGATAAGCCCACTAGGCTACTTGCAAAATAACTTTTAAAAGTCCTCCACAATCAGCTTCCTAATACAGCATCAAGACACAAACACCCACTTGTCTAAATGTTAATTCTGAGGGGCATCTAACATTACATATAGGCAAAGGTTGTATTTTCCCCTTCATAGTTATTCCCTTCAGACCCTCACTCAGAATGATGCTGCTCAATAGCTAGGAAAAGGAATCCAACTTTATGATTTTTTTTTACTGAGTAACCTCTGCTTTGTTGTTTTTTAAATAAAGCTAAACTATTATTCTAGAAGTATTTTCCTCAACCCGATTGGTGATTTGAGGACACTGAAGTACTTATTTGTGTAAGGTATTGTACGAAGCTAGTTCTGAAGTTTCTAGATATAAATAAATTAACCAGTAAAAATCAGCACTTAACTAAACTATCCACCCACTCAGACTAACCACCTACCTTTTCTGAGGTAAACTACCCAAAACACTGAAGAAGGGAAATCAGCAACACACTGCTCTTAAGGGATTGGCAAGGAGCTCCATCAATCAAATGTAGAAAATGGAGCCAAGAGGCGCTGATTGGCGGACGTGGTATTATTGAAAACAGACAAAGCGCGCTGAGGACAAAAAAAAAACGACAACAGGAGGAGGAAGATAGAATTTGAACGCGCGCAACTTGCGCATGCGCCGCTATGGCTGGCAACGGTTGGGACCGGAACGCGGTGCCCCTGTGCGCGGGGGCGGTGCTGGGGGGCGCGCTCGTCTTAGAAGTGTTCGTGGTGTTATTCCAGCTACGACACGAAGACGGCGACGGGCACGAGCACGAAAAGGGGCAGCCGTTCCCGTTCTCGTCGCTGGTATCCCTGCTCTTCCTGCTCGGGAACGCGCTTGAGAATGCACGCCGCTTCATCACCGCCTCACCCAGCACGCGTGGCGTCATGCTTGCGGGGGCGGGACAAGGATGGGAGTGAGTGACACGCCTCCACCTGTAGGTGGGGTCGAGGTAGAACTTGATCGACGGCACGTAGGGCCAAAGGGGGCGGGAGCTGAGAATGAGTAGGAGGAGTTTGGTCGACTAGGGGCGTGGCTGATGGTGGAACAAAGCAAGGGTCAAGCCCAATCAAGAGATTGCTGATAATATGGAGGGGTGGGAGCGCTAATTTGGGAGTGCATTGTCTTCTTGCGCGAAGATCTCTGCATGTGCTCGGAGGTACTATGTTCCCCTCAGGACGTTTATTACCAGAGTAATTTGTTTTGGAAAAACAGGTTTTTATTTTAGTCTGTTGTAGGTGGAGCAAACAGGAGTCAAGCTGTGGCGTTTAAAAAAACACCAACAGATTTATTGTGGCTAGGACTACCCCCAGACCTCCAGGAATTTCCCATGCCAGAGTTGGCAACTCTAATGTAGCAGGAGTTTTTGTATACTAGAGCTCATTTGATCAAATGCATGGGGCGAATTATATCAAGAGATCTAGCCTGCGGTAACAGCAGATTAATACATACAACAAATAGATAATGTATAGCATATACAGTGGTATAGACTAGTTCTGTTTCCTTTATTAAAGCACCCTCTTGAACCATTCTGTTATAATAAAGCCCTATTTCCTTTATAAAAATGCTCTCCTGAACATTTTTTTTACATAGTTTGCAGAATGACAGAAATGTGGGAGCTTTCCTGATCTCCACAGGGAGGCCATTCCACAAGGTAGGGCCTACAATAGAGAATGCATGTGTATGGGCAGTTGTTGATCTTGCCCATTTGGAGGGTGGCACCTGCAGAAGACTCTGCTCAGATGCGTGAAGCTATTGTGGCTGAGGGGTGACATGATTGAGGTTTGTAAGATTATGCATGGGATAGAGAAAGAGGTACTTTTCTCCCTTTCTCACAGTGCAAGAACTCGAGGGCACTCAATGAAATTGCTGAGCAGTTGGGTTAGAACAGATAACAGGAAGTACTTCTTCACCCAAAGAGTGATTAATACATGGAATTCACTGCCACAGGAGGTGGTGGCGGCTATAAGCATGGACAGCTTCAAGAGGAATTAGATAAGCAAATGGAGCAGAGATCCATCAGTGGCTATTAGCCACAAGGTATAGATAGGAACTCTGGGGCAAGTGATCCTCTCTATTCTTGGTGCTTGCAGGGGTCAACAGTGGGAGAGCTTCTAGGGTCCTGGCCCCACTACTGCACCTCCTGATGGCCACTTTGTGACAGGGTGTTGGACTACATGGGCCATTGGCCTGATCCAACATTGGCTCCTCTTAAGTTCTTATGGCGGTGTGTAGGAGAAGAGGGCAGTCTTACAGATATGAGCAGCAAAGGCCATGAAGGGCTTTGTATGTTATAGCCAGCACTTTGAATCCAATAACTGATTGGTGACCAATGGAGTGACTGCAGAATAGGCATCATATGCATGCTCTGCCTTTTTGTTGTTGTTCAGTCGCACAGTCAAATCCGACTTCGCGACCCCATGGACCAGCTCTCGCCAGGCCCTCCTGTCTTCCGCCGTCCTCTGAAGTTGGCTCAATTTCATGTTCGTTGCATCGATGACACTGTCTAACCATTTCATCCTTTGCCGTCCCCGTCTTCTTTGACCTTCAATCTTTCCCAGCATCAGGGTCTTCTCCAGTGAGTGCTCCCTTCTCATTTGGTGGCCAAAGTATTTGAGCTTCAGTTTCATTATCTGGCCTTCCAGGGAACAGTCAGGGTTGATTTCTTTGAGGATTGACTGATTTGTTCTTCTTGCAGTCCAAGGGACTCTCAAGAGTCTCCTCCAGCACCATAGTTCAAAAGAATCTATTCTTCGGCGCTCGGCCTTCCTTATAGTCCAACTCTCACAGCCATACATGACTACTGGGAATACCATTGCTTTGACCATGCGGACTTTTGTTGGCAGGGTGATGTCTCTACTTTTTATCATGCTGTTTAGGTTCGCCATCGCTTTCCTCCCAAGGAGCAGGCATCTTTTAATTTCATGGCTGCTGTCACAGTCTGCGGTGATCTGGGATCCCAGGAACGTGAAGTCTGTCACTACTTCCACGACTTCCCCTTCTATTTGCCAAGGAGTGATGGGGCCGGATGCCATGATCTTAGTTTTTTTGATGTTGAGCTTCAAGCCCACTTTTGCGCTCTCCTCTTTTACCCTGAGCAAGAGGCTCTTTAGGTCCTCTTCACTTTCTGCCATTAGAGTGGTATCGTCTGCATATCTGAGGTTGTTGATCTTTTCCCCAGCAATCTTAATTCCCGCTTGTGATTCATCCAGGCCAGCATTTCGCATGATGTACTCTGCATATATATTAAATAAGCAAGGTGACAATATACATCCTTGTCGTAGTCCTTTTCCTATGCTGAACCAATCAGTTGTTCCATATCCGGTTCTAACCGTCGCTTCTTGGCCCTTATACCGGTTTCTCAAGAGACATGTGAGGTGGTCTGGTACTCCCATCTCTTTAAGGACCTGCCATAGTTTGTTGTGATCCACACAGTCAAAAGCTTTAGCATAGTCAATGAAGCAGAAGTAGATATTTTTCTGGTACTCTCTTGCTTTCTCCATAATCCAGCGAATGTTGGCAATTTGATCTCTCGTTCCTCTACCTCTTCGAAACCCAGCTTGTACTTCTGGTAGTTCTCTATCCACGTACTGTTGAAGCCTAGCTTGTAGGATCTTGAGCATGACCTTGCTAGCGTGTGATATGAGTGCAATTGTGCGATAGTTTGAACATTCCTTGGCATTGCCCTTCTTTGGGATTGGAATGTATACTGACCTTTTCCAATCCTGTGGCCACTGTTGCGTTTTCCAAATTTGCTGGCAAATTGATTGCAGCACTTTAACAGCATCATCTTTTAAGACTTTGAATAGCTCAGCTGGAATACCATCACCTCCATTAGCTTTGTTTTTAGTAATGCTTTCTAAGGCCCATTTAACTTCACATTCCAGGATGTCTGGCTCGAGGTCAGTGATTATACCGTCGTGGTTGTCAAGGACATCGAGGTCTTTCTTGTATAGTTCTTCTGTGTATTCTTGCCATCTTTTCCTAGCACCTGGTAATACCTGAGCTGTGGGATTTTGTATTAGGTGGAGTCTCTGAGTTGACTTCAAGGGCAGACCCATATAGAGTCCTGATGTTGCGGTGGCATGGGTCCAGGTGGCCAAATAGGCCAAGTCATGGTAGGGGTCCATCTTCCGGGCTAAACCAAGTTGAAATAAAGTGTTTTTTGTAGCTATGTTAACTGCTGAATAATGCTGGATCCAGTACCACTCAAGCAACACAGGACATATTAATAACATCAGAACCTGAGGGGGTTCCTTTACCTACTTGTCCAATGAACAACCAGTAACACCCTTTGATTGTATACATAGCAAAAATTAACTCAAAAGAATAAAGTGTCCAAAATGGTAATAGTCAGCTACCTTGGAGAGCAACATCAGTCTCTCAGGACCCTTTACTGCTAATCTGAACTCTGCAGTCTTCAGTGGAAAAAAGGGAGACTCCGTTTAGTATGAAATTGCCCAAATAGAATTATCAGCTTGATTGTATTTGTTTGAACTGAGCCAAAGTTTCTCTCCACATATCAGGTATTAATTGCTTAGCGAAGGCAGGGAGTTTGTGCTATCAACCACTGTTGCTGTTGGGATGCTATTAAATATATTAACTTGGCACAGACCTCTTATGTTTAACAATGTTTTGGCTCTCAGTGTTAATATTTTCCCCCCACAATGTACTGATGTGTATCTGTCAGTTGAGAATACTGCTTCATCCGTTTGACAAAGGGGCTTTAGTCCATGAAAGCCTGTGTCCAAATAAATCTGTTGGCCTTTGAGTTGCTGCAAGACTCCTTTATAATGATTAAAAAGAAGTCTTGTAGGACCATACAGAGTAACATCGGCAGCATAGGTGGGATGGGAGAAACAGTTTTGCAAGATGAGACTGTGGGATATAAGTGCAATAAAACAAATAAATAAATACAAATGAATACATAATGAAAGCAAAGGTACTAATTAATAAATTAGTCATTCAGAGTAAATGAGATGTAATCAAAGGATGGGAAATGCATTGTGCACAAACCCAGATCCTTTCTCTTGGGTTCTTCAAAATATTTTTG
>NW_015166439.1:307345-355200 GCF_001447785.1 Gekko japonicus | reverse complement strand
TGAGCAAGGGGAGATGCTAGCTTTGAAGGGAGAGTGATGTGAGCAGGGAGGTACCACCACTGCCATTCTGTAGCTGCCAGCCAGTCATGCCCTCTCTTCTTTTTCCAGTTACTGCTACTCCTGCCAGACCCACGTGCCTCCCCGCTGTGCTCATTGCTTCTCCTGCAGTGTTTGTGTCCTGCGGCGTGACCACCATTGCACACTATTGGGCCAGTGCTTGGGCTACCAGAACTACCGTTACTTCCTTTGCCTGCTGCTGCACGGGGCTGCTGCCCTGCTGTTTGGCTGCCTGCTGAATGCCAAGGTAGTCATGTTGCTACAACAGGAGGAAACTCCTGTCCGTACGGTCCTTCTGCTTGTTGTGCCATGGCTCATGCTACTGATAGGTAAGGTGTGTTGTTTCCAATGTTGCAATTAACCTTCTGTCCCATTTATGTCCAGACCTGGCTCACTTCTTAGGTTTGGAGATCGTTCATTCTGTCATGCAGCTGAATGCCTAAGAGCCAGTTTGGTGTAGTGGTTAAGTGCGCAGACTCTAATCTGGGAGAATCGGGTTTGATTCCCCACTCCTCCACTTGCACCTGGCTGGATGACCTTGGGCAAGCCATGGTTCTGTCAGAGGTGTTCTTGAAAAAGAGCAGTTTCTGTCAGAGCTCTCTCAGCCCCACCTACCTCACAGGGTGTCTGTTGTGGGAAGGGGAAGGGAAAGGAGTCTGTAAGCCGCTCTGAGACATCTTTGGGTAGTGAAGGGTGAGGTACAGGGGTCATTTCCTGCAGGAGCCCCGCCTTCAGGTACAAGCTCTTCCTCCTCTGTGAGGACAGATCTGCATGCCCCCCCCCCCAAATAGCTAGCAATCCAAAACAGTCCAGTGGAGCCTGAGTGGTGGGTGTTTTCTTCTGACACACTTCCGGCGATGTCAGGGTGTGTGGCATATGCAAATGAGTTATGCTAATAAGTTAAGCTAATGAGCTGCACCTCTTTTTCTACAAAATAACCCCTGGTGGGGTATAAATCCAATCTCATTTTCTTCTTCAGTTTGTCCACTATAAGATCATCTTTCCCTCGTCTTCCAGCTACCTGTCTGCGCAACATAGCTGCAGGAATCTTCGATGCCCCTTTTTCAGGGTTAGGCAGCAAGAACAGATGGACTGCTGTTCTTTAGGTTGCTGATAGACTCTGGACGTGTTAGCGAAGCAGTCTAGTTAAGACCTGAATCTCTTTATTGGACCCAGTGGAGTTTAAATGTATGTTATAAGCTGAGTCTGAACCACAGGGTAATAATGATGCAGGCCAGTCCCAATGATGTGTAAATGTACGTGTGCTGAATCCCCCCACCTTTGCAGATTAGCCTCTAAGATCCTTTCCACTCCTAGTTAGACTAGGACAAAAGTGCTTTGAGAAGGAGATGTGGAAAGAGAAGGGTCAGCAGTATTCCTTTGATACTTGGATTCACATCCTTGCTTTCTGTGTGATTCTTCTCAAGCTCTGCTCTCTGGGCCCCTGCCTGCAGAAGTCAGGTGGATGGCAACCAGAGATGGGGCTTTGTCAGTGGTGGCACCTTGCCTATGGAATGCCCTTCCCTATGAGGCTCACCAGCACCTGCTTTACTGTCCTTTAAGTCCTGGGCCAAAACATTTCTCTTTACCTAGCCATTTCATCAAAGCGTTCCTTCGTTTTTAAGCTGATTTTATGGCTACTTCTAGCCTGAGGGCTGTTTCACAGATATTTATTAATTAAAACATTTATATCCCACCTTTCCTCTTGGATCAAGGTGGCTTACAATAATAGTTGAAACACCCCAGCTAAAGCTAAATAGCAAGTCCAAAATCCCACCCCCATCCCCTGCCATTCAAACCGACTCAAAAGCCCTGGCAAACAGGCTGGCCTTGCAGCACCTCCTGAAGATCTCCTAGGAAGGGACCTGTCTCACCTGTTCTGGGAGCCCCTTCCACAGAATTGGAGCCATGATGGAAAAGGCCTGGGCTCTGGCTGATGCTAGACAGGCCACCCTAAACTATGGCTGGTGCACAGGGACATACGGAAGGAGATAGTCCTTCAAATATTGGTTCAGACTGCTTAATACTGTTTCTAATGGCTTGTATTGGCGTTGATAACTTTATGGTGATAGTATTTATGATTTTATCGTACTTGATTTTTCTTTGTGCGCCTCCTCAAGCAGGCCTCTGGGGAGGTGGCATATAAACTTTAGAAACAAATGAGTTAAAAATAAGGAGTGCCACACACTTTCTGCTCGAGACATTGTCTGGTCCAGTGTCAACACTGAAACTATCTGCTTTCATCTCCTGTCTCCCCCTCCATTTTACTCCTCTTCCTGTTGTCTATCTGATACATAATTTCAGTCTTTTCCTTTCCCTCCCCGTCTCACTTGACCAGTTTACTGCCTTGTTGATTTTGTCCAGGCCTTCCAATGTCTCCTTAATCCTACCCCTTCCCGACTTCTGGCTGCTGCCTCTCCTGTCAACCTGTCCCTGTCCCCTCCTCTGTTTCTTTCCCTTTGTATACAAGAGAGCCAGCATTACACAGTGGTTAAGAGTGTCAGAATTTGGGTGAACCAGCTTCAAATCCCCAGTCTGCCATGAAACCTCGCTTAAAGAACTTTGGTCAATCATTCTCTCTCAGCCTAACCTTCCTCACAGGATTGTTGTTGTGACTCTGAGGATAAAATGGATGAGGGGAGAATGATCTTGTAACTCACTTTGTGTCCCCATTGGAGAGAAAAGTGGGGTATAAATATCTAAAATTAACTCAAACACACTACAGTTTCACCTGTTCATAAAAAAGCCCTCTCTTGACCCATTCTTCCTCTCCGACACCCAGTGGTTTCCCTTCTACCTCTTGTCTCCAGACTTTTACACCAGGCTGCTTCTTCCCACTACCTTGACTCTCTTGACCTTTTCCAATCAGGTTCCTGCTTTCCACCTTCCACATAAGCGACCCTCACCAAAGCTGGTTTTCTTCCTGTCTAACCTCTCATTTGGTGCTTCCGTAGGGGGAAGCTATTCCTCTGCAGTCCTTTCTCCCAAAAGGATTAGATCTCTAGCCTTAAGGTCATTCTGTTTCCTTAGAAAGCCTGAGGTAAAATTTCAGAGTCAGTTAGCAGAATGGGAACTAGGGTTTCAGGAGGGATTACAGCTCATGTGGGCAAGTTTTGAACAGGGCTGTGCCTTCCACTGCTCTATACATGACCTGGATGTAAATGTTTTCATATGCAATTTTATGGTGCAAGAATCTGCTTAATTTGAAGATTCTGCAAGGCAACATGTTTTCTTGCAGCTATGGATAATCATCTTCTCTGGAATCCTCAAGAATAGCCCAGATTCCCAGCCCCCCATAGATATATATTGTGCTCCCCCAACTCTCTTTGTTTTAATGTTCTGTGGCTGAAACAACAAATGAACCCCTTGGGCTTGGAATTTTTCTCACAGGGCAAGTCAGTTTCACAACCTTCATTTATGCCTTTGTGACGGATGTCTGCATGGTGGGTTTCCTCTTCTGCACTGGATTCCTGCTCTTCCATGCCCTGCTGACATTGCGTGGACAGACAACCAAAGAATGGTTTGAAGGTGACCGCCAGTACAACTTGGGATGGTGGAGCAATCTTCAGGATGTCCTGGGAGAGCGGTGGTACCTTGTGTGGCTCTCGCCTTTTATTGCCTCTCCTTTGCCAGGGGATGGAATCACCTTCCTAACCAAGAAACCCAAATCTGAGCCACTCACCAAGTCCCGTGACTACTAAAGGTGGGTTCCACGTGCAGGCTGGGACAATTTCAAGCAAGATCCTTCTATAGTTTTGACACAAACAGGAACAGGCAATTACATGATAAAACACATGCACCTTAAACTCTCACCAAAAAGTTTATGGTGTGGCTTACAGTGATTAAATAAGATAAGAGTAAGAGTCCAGTAGCACCTTAAAGACTAAGGTTGCGGTCACACGTGCCAGATAAAGGGGGGGGGGGAATTGAGGCTATTTCCTCCGGAGGAATTTGACCCGTAGTTGCGAGATCACACCTCCCTTTGAAGCTGTGGGCACAGCCTGTCAGTGTGTGATCAGGTGCAACTGCGGGTGAGTTGTTTTTTTTTTTTTTGCTGTTTGTTTCCCAAGTGCTTAAACAAGGAATCGATGAATTGCACCTCCGCACTGAGGGCTCCCTATGGAGTTTGTGATGATGCGCATACTGAGAAAGGGGGGGAACGGCATGGAGTTGGGATGGCCTGATCCAACCATCCCGATGGCATGAGAGCACACTGGAGCGATCAGACAGGGGGAAATCTGTCTGTGGCTCGTTGCAACCCGTTTACTACCAGATTTCCCCCAGTGTCTTTTAACTCCACTTCTGTGGCAGAGCAGAATAGGTTGCCGATGGCTGCAGGACGCTTCCCAGATGTTGCTGTCTGATCGCTCCCCTTAAATCTGCCCAGCATTCGCGCTGTGTCAGGTCTAATTGTGCGTACGATTGTAGCCTAACAGGATTTGTGGTAAGGTATGAGCTTTTGTGAGTCAGGGCTCACTTCTTATCTGCAGAAGTGAGCAGTGACTCCCGAAAGCTCATACCCTACCACAAATCCTGTTGGTATTTAAGGTGCTACTGGACTCTTTTATGCTGCTACGGACAGACTATCATGGTTACCCATCTTGATATAAATAAGATACAAATAGTTTTTTTAAAAGCTAGCAGTTGTGTAAAATGAGCAATGAATCGTACAGCACCAGAAAGTTACACTTTAAAACTGAAGCAATAACAATAGCAATAAATACCAATGTAGTGGCAGAGCAAATAAAAATTACCAGTACAAAAAATTACCAAAAAACCCCACCCCCCACGACCAATACAAACAAGAACAGGCTGAACACACAGGGCAAAAAACCAAAGAGCCAGCCATCAGCAAACGGAACATATGCATGAAGCTTGCCTTATACTGAGTCAGACCATTGGTCTATCAAAAAGTTAGTGTTGCCAAGCAGACTGGTAGCGGCTCACCGGGGTGTCAGGTAGAGGTTGTACCACCTGATCCTGTTCCAGAGATGAGATGTACAACAGACAGAGTCTTCTTTCATTTCACTGCCCACCATGCCTCTGAAAACGAGGGCACAAAGATCATTGAAGACATGTGTACATACATATATGTATGCATAGATTAGTGAGGCAGATCTCAGTCTGAATGCAATGACTGCTCCAAGAGGGAGTTAGGGTTGCTGCACTTTCAATGCTCCCTACTTGTCCCCCTAAGTTTGTGTTAAAGACTCTTGATTTAAGAACTCCTTTGTTCTCTAATTCCCTGTAGTTCTGGAGCAAAGAGCTGTGGGACAGGAAATCCATAGTTTGTTTGTTTATTTTATTGAATTTATATCCTGCTCTCCCCACAAGTAGGCTCAGGCCTCAAATGAGCAACAAACTCATCTGGCCTACCTTACAAGATTTTTGATCATTTGCCAAGCCACTCTCTAAAATAGGCCAATGATCAAACAGTCTTGTAAGGTAGGCCAGTAAGTATTACTGAGACAATGCATGTCTCAGTATTCAGAGGAAATGCTTCTTACTAGGCGCATGTGCACCTCCTGCACTGTTTGTCCATCTTGAAAGAGAATATGATGTGAGTCTTTGTAACTGTCGAGTTTACTACCTGCACATCTGGCAACCAGCTTCAGGAAGCAGTGGTATGGCAATAGCAGATCAGGCTATTTCCTCCTTTCATTCCAGCATACATCATATCGGCAAGTAAGGCTGAAATTGGCTTTCAGTTTCTTTTTGTAGAAAAGAGCATAGACTCTTTTAAGTAGTCTTTGTGGAAATTTGTTCATTGTAAATTAGCAGATTGGGTTCCAAATTAGGGACACAAACTGAAAAGGGGGGGGGGAGAGTGCTTAACCCAAAACAAATTGAATTAAATACCTAAAAGTAAGAAAACATACAGGTCAAATAATACTTTTAAGTCAATTTAAAAATTAACAAATATATGAAAATACCTGTATTTATTTCAAATTATTAAAAACAAATATTGGCCCTTAAAATAGTCTCAGTGATCACTGATCATCTGTACTGGCATCCAAAAGTGACAGTTATTGACCCTGACCAGATGTGTTTTGGCCCAATTGGCCTTCCTCAGTGATCGAACTAACAACATTCCAACATGACTGTTGTCAAAATTTAACATGCATACGTCGTAAACTGACCAAGATGAAATTATTCCTAGAGGAGAAAGGAAAAGAAGAAGAAGAAATTTTTCTTTTGTAAATATAAGAAATTATAAATTGAAACGTCATTTGCTTGGAAAAATACGTGTTGTCAGTATATTATATGTTTATGTTTTCTTAACCTTTAGGTATTTAATTGCAAAATTAGGGAACCAGCAGCCAGCATAAATAGTTGTGTGACACAACAGAAAAGGCTACTTTGTCAAGCCTCTTTGTATGTTGCCAGTGCAAAAGATGCTTTCTCTCAGGCCTCAAGGTGGAGGCTAGACACTATAGTTAGAGAATCCAGTTTGGCCATGAAAGTGCTTGACTTGACACATCCACTCTCTTCTTCCAGGTTTCTTTTTTGCTGCTTACCAGGGACATTCTGGCTGGTGTGAAAAACTGATGGCTGCCCCCACTGCCTGCCTTTGATCAAAACTGTAGATGACTTTACTGTGGAACTCTCAATATACTGCTCCATCTGCTTTGGCCACTTTTCCCTCCACAGAGATGCTTCTTTGGTGTTTGAAGTGGTTAGCTTAACTGATTGGGAAGGAAGACAATATGGGTAATGTCCTTCTGGGCCTACTTCTTCTGGACTTTTGTCATCTCTGCCCAACGTTGGGGGGGGACCAAATTTCTTTGCCCTCTTAGTGCTTTTCCATTAGCTGTTTAGTGCTCAATGTCCTCTCCCCCTTATTCTCTTAGGCAGTAAGGAACATTCAGCAGTTGGAAATATCATGGAAGAGCTATATCAGCTTGGTGAGGAACTACCAGATCGGTAGTAATAGTGGAGATTTTGTCTGATGGTCTCTTTTCTTTCCCCTCTGCAACAGTTGTGGGGTTGGGTCCCTGGAGAATGTACAGAACACATCTGTCGAAGTTAACAGAGCTTGGGCTAGCGCATCATGAGGTTCTGCAAGTGCAGTATGTTGGAGTTCTGGTGATTTTTGTTTACTCGCCTCCTTTAAGATTTTACCAGTTGCCTCACAATAGTTGGCTGCTGCAGTTCTCTGCATTGATGACCTGGGGTCTTTTCATATGTGGCTTCCTCAATATTCATTGCCTGTTTACTGCTCACATTCCCCACTAAGTCTTTAAAATGCTTCCCACCAAATCCGGTCACTACTGATATTGTAAATCTTTGGAGGTAAGCTCCTACTCTGGACTGCTACAAGGCCAGCAGGATTGGGATGCAGAGAGGATTCTGGTGCCTCACTGTGTTAAGTCTAATTATGATGTTGCCTTATATAGAAAGTCAAACCATTGGTCCCTCTAGCCCATGTGGTGGCTCATGAGATCCTGGGTACTGAATCAAACACATTTTGCACAGAGGGCAGGTTAATGACCCTTCCTTTTCCCGTAAGATGGGAAACATTTATCTAAAATTGTACACTGAACAGGGCACTACGGGCATGCAGCAGTAGAAAGGAGCAATGGTGTTCTGAGAACTTCAGCAGACTCTCAGAATAGCAACAAATCCACAAACCTGCTTTTCCCAGAAAATCTCTTAGCAACTCTCCAAGGGAGGCCTGGGAAATGTTGTCAGCCCACGCACTTTGTGAGTAGTTGTAACTTCTTTGTACCTTCAGCAGTAAGTCGGCATACAGTGCTAACAAATCAAAAAGAGCTGGGGAGAGGCTTGGCAACACCACCAGGCTCTGGCGATATCCACCCGTTCCATGGCACTGAGGAGTCGACTCAGCCAAACTCAGTGCAAATCTCTTCTTATCCATGAACCCCACAGGGTGGCTTTGGGCAAGCTACTGTTTTAGCTGTTTCAGGTTTTTATTTGAGATCTTGACCAGCGTTGTGAGGTTGTTGTATGGGTATAAAAACATTGTGCACATTAAAATGCTATTTAAACTACAATCTTGTTGCGCCTTTTTTCTACAAGAACATACAAGTAGCGGTTTCCGGTTGATGGCGGCACGCTAGACAGACGCATCTCCCGGACCTCCCGGGGATGAGGTCTGTACACGGCGGGAAGGAGGGGGAGTGCTGGCCCGTTACCCCCCAGGGAGCCTGGCGGAAGGCTCCTAGCCAGGGGACTTACGAGGAGTCGCCTCTTTGCCTACACGTTGTGGGTGAATTGAGGCGCTCCTCCGTCCCAATGGTCCTTCCTGCGCAGTGCCCAAATGGGACCTAGTGATGCTGACCGGGGCAAGCGTGGGAGATCGAGAGGATGAAATGAAGTAAAGCGGGGTCGAAAGCAATGTTTCCTCTAAGCTGTGGAGTCTTGTGAGCCAAAATTCAACTTTGTGAGCTACTGGCATTAAAGTTGTGAGCGAGCAACTTGGCTACTGCATGAGTTTGCTCTGGAGCCTTCCTTCCTGGGCTAAGACAAAAATGTGTGAGCCAGAGGCTAAAAAACTGTGAGCTAGCTCACACCAACTCAGCTTAGAGGGAACACTGGTCGAAAGACCAGATATGAACGTGAGTCTGACTGAGCGAAACTACGGTTAAAGAGAAAAAGAAAGCTCCCTACCCCATGTTGAAAAACGGAAAGTGAAGCGGGCGGGGGAGGGACGCCTCCTAACCGCATGAACTTTTGAGCGAATCGAGGGGGGGAGCAGAAGAGAAGGCATGCATAACTGTTAAGAAATACTTACCAAGGCGAGTTCAGGCATTTGAGCGCATATTCAGAGACTTTCAAAATATTTTTCAAAGTAAACAACTGAGAAAGATGGGGAAGAGGACGGAGAAAGAAAAACTTTCAAAATTGAATCTAACGGAGAGCCCTAAACCGGAAGGAGCTAACGAGCTGGCAAAGACTTTGGCAGAATCCATGCGCCCTCTACTGGACCAAATGAGTAACCTCAAGGATCAGATGTCGAAAATGACTCAGTGCATCACCACACAGCAGACACAGATAACAGAGACACTTAAAATGATGAATGAAACGGCTGAAAAGGGGAAAGAAGTGGATGCCACTGCACAAAAGGTGAAAAAGGAAGTTCAAAAGCTGGAAAAGAAGCAAGTTTCTACAGAAGATCAACTGCTACAATTACAAATGGAAAAGGCTAATATGATCCTTCGCTTCCAGGGCTTGCCAGAGACAAAGGAAGAGAATCTTAAGGAACTAATGAGTGAAGTATTGGCCCCAGTGACAGATATGAAGGCGGAACTCTTGTTAAACGAAATGGATGTGGCCTATAGGTCATATTCAGGATATATAAAGAAAAACAATCTGCCTGGGGAAATTGTGGTAAGATTCTCGAAGAGGCATGTGAGGGATACAATCCTGAAAGCAGTATCTGGAGCACCCCTGAAAGTGGGGGAGAATACCATCAGGACGTTAAAAAGACATTCCATTTGAAATAAGACAAAGGAGAAAGAAATATAAAGAATTAATTCTTTTTCTACAGACAAATGCAATTGGATATAGATGGTTAACTCCAGAATGCGTAACCTTCAAAATCAAGGATAAAAAAAAGAAAAGATTGACTCTGTCCAGAAAGCACGGGAATTTTTAAGAGTCCAGATGGGAGGGCCAGGGAAGGAAGGAGAAAAAGGGGAGGACGGTAAGTCCAATGGCGAGCTGGACTCGGAATCCTCCGGGGAGGACTCTCTATCAGAGAAAGGGGCAGCAGCCCCTAAAAATCCTTATAAGCTTCGGAAGAGACGAGGCAAGGAGAAGTAAAGGCTGAAGGACTCTGAATTGTGCCTTTAAAAAATGTTGAAGTAAGATGCTTTGGGGTGTTTCTGTATGACAGTTAAACTTAAGATTTGAAAAAGATAATGTTAAACTCGACTCAGTTGATAGTAAGATTAACGGGATTAAGACTAAATGCATGGTTAAGGTGGTGGGATGATCTCATCTCTTGGGTTTTTAGTCAGTAGTGGGTATCTTTCTTTATCCTATAAATGCAGTCCCCCCTCCCATTTTCTGTTATAGTTTGTAGTGTTATTAAAAAAGCAATAAAAAATCCCCTTCGGGGGCTTAAAAAAAAAAAGAACATACAAGTAGCCTTGTTTAATCAGAACAAGATCCTTCTACTCCAGCATTGCATTTCTGATTACTGTCACATGTTCTACATTTCTGGGGGAAATAGGGTTGCCAAGTCCATCTTCCACCCCCAGCGGGGGACTTTGGGGGACCCCCAGGGGGGGACTTTGGGGGCATGCCTGGAGGGGGTGGGGCATCCCCAACATGATGATGTCACATTGGGGACATCCGCCGCCGCCCCCCCGCCCGTGCGTCGGATCTCCAGAAACGGCAGTTCCCTGCCCTTAAGGGAGCCGGTGTTTTCCTTTTAAATGCAGGAGCTGGCGTTTCCCCTTTAAGAGCAGCCGCGTTTCACTTTTAAGAGCACGAAGCTGGCACTCCGGGCTTGGGAGGAAACACAGACTTTGGAGGAAACATGGGTTCCACACACTTAAAGGGAGAGAGAGGGGTGGGTGAGGGTGTTGGGGGTGGGGCTTCCCCCGCCGGCCATCTGGCCGGAGGGCAAGTAACCCCCCCCCCAAAAAAACAGGGGACCCTTGGCAAACCGGGGGGTTTGGCAACCCTAGGGGGAAAGCCCCACTGCTGTTGTGCTTCATCTGTAGCCGCAACAGAGAAACCATGCAAGCCCATCCCCCTGTACACAACATTTAACTTTGATCAACTTGATCAAATTTTTAAAAGGCATCCAATAATGGAGTTCGTGATAATAAGGGTTAGTTACAGAACTCCAAATTAACCTCACAAAGGCCTTACAAATAGAGCAGGGAGCTACAGTATTTCTGAATGTGGGAAAGTTCAGGCTGAGGCCCATATCTTTGGACAATATTATTCTAGCCACTGCTGAAAAGTTTCCATACTGAAGAGCTGGCTCATATGGCTTGCTTCAACCTAAGGATCTGTATATTACTTCTACTACTTTACATCATTTCATGGCTGGTGTACAGTGTCAATTCTGGGGTTTAGGCCTAACTGAAGCACTGCCACCAGAGTTGCCATGACAACTGCCTGGTAGAGGAAGCCATGTTTTATTCCCAGAAGCCACTCCTCCCTAACAAGGCCTGTTCTGGAAGTGGGCCTGTTACTGTGGTAACCAGAAAGCAGCTAGGCCAGTTCCATGTTGTGGGTGCCATGCTAAACCCTCATCGTCAGTCAGTGCTGACCAACACATGCATCAAACCCTCTGGGGACCCCCTTAACCGGACACCTGGCACCATCTATGAGCCAAAAGGGCAAGTCCGGCTCTTGGGGCTACTTTCTGAGAGCTCCACTTCCCCTCAGGTAGATTGGAACAGCCTGCTTGGAACTGCTTGCCGCCATAACTGGAGAGCCACATATCAACCTTCTCAATTATGCTTCATAGCCCTACTGTGTTTTATCACAGCAGACACCGTATATTATATAGAAAGAATCTGGGTAGGAGGCTTACAGTATATGGGCAAGGGGATGGGGCAGGGGGTTATGACGATTCACCATATAGCTTCAACCTGGTTTTATGACATGTATCCAAGTACTAACCAGGGCTCAACTTCCAAGATCTGACGAGACTGGCCTATCCAGGTCAGGGTATTCTAGTGCAGGGGAATTGGGTATGAAGTTGACATGTTGGATATTTCTTTGCATTTCTGTGGATAAGTCACTGTGGTGTGGTGTAGTGGTTAGTATTGGACTACAGCCTGGGAAGCCCAGGTTTGAATCCCCATTCTATCATGGAAGCTTGCTGGGTGACCTTGGGCTAGTCACAGACTTAGCCTAACCTACCTAATAGAGTTGTTGTGTGGTTAAAACAGAAGAGAATAAGCGTGTCTGGGTCCCCACTGGGGAGAAGAAAAGTGAATAAGTAATAAAATGTAAGAAGTGATAAAAATATAGAATGTGGGTTTTGTTTGCTGATAAAGATAAGCTGTGGGTGATAACATGCCTCCTCTATTGTATGACCACTGGAGCTATAAGTAATTGGCTACTGGTGAACTACACGGAGGGTTACAGGATTATTGATATCTTGGGGCCACGCTAAAAAAGAATGACCCCAAGTGGCTATTTGGGTATATCCAGCCTCTTGCCATTTGCAATATTCTTAATTGTTTTGGGGCGGGGGAGGGAATGGGAAGGACCTTGGAGCATAAGGACCCCTTCCTTCTGGAATGTATTACTGTCGGCAAGTGAGTAGGGAGGCAAAGGAACACTATGTGCTCAGAGGAGGTCTGCAACAGAAATTACTCACGGATGAGGTTTCACTCAGAATTGGCTTGAATCCTTGCATTCAATAAAGATTCTGAAGTAAGCCCTAACTCAAATTTAAACTCTGACAGAGCCCTGGAAAATGCTTCTGTGCAACAGTGAAACAGGTCCCTTTAAGCCTGTGTGGAGTGAATATTCTCCTGTACTGAGTAAACAGTAGCCCCCAACATGCATTTGGAGAATAGTCCCTTGGAGGAAGGGTGGGATAAAAAATTAATAAACATTCTCAAAAATTATCACAGATATCATTGAAACAACCCAGTAAGGCAGACCCAGTGTTGTTATCCCTACACTGCAGATATGAGGCATAGGCCACCTGACAGGTTCATAGGTGAGGTGAGATTTGAACCAGAGGCTTCTCAGCTCACATATTTTAGCCGCTATTCTACACCTGGGACTTTTCAGTACCTTCAAAGAATGCTTAGGCTTGCTAGGACTCTGTTGAACCTTCAGGCATAGAAGCAACTAGTTTGATAAACGCATGTTCTCAGTGTTTGACTTGTATTAGGCTGATGTTAGCTTTTAACACAGTTGCGGGTAGTTTGAAGCACATTTCCCCTTGGTGCATTCATGCACACATTTCTTTTGCTTTCATTACACCATACTATCTGATAACATATGTAACACACTTTGAACATTAAAGAAAGCAATATACATGATATGTAATAGTCATCAACAGTGTTCCCTCTAAGCTGAGTTAGAGTGAGCTAGCTCACAGTTTTTTAGCCTCTGGCTCACGCATTTTTGTCTGAGCTCAGGAAGGATGGCTCCAGAGCAAACTAATTTATGCAGTAGCCAAAAAACTTGCTCACAATTCTAATGCCAGTAGCTCACGAAGTGGGATTTTTGCTCACAGGACTCCACAGCTTAGAGGGAACATTGGTCATCAATGCTATTCTTCTTTGCTTTGTCTTCATGCTATCCCATACTTTCCCCACCTCTAGCACCCCCCCCCCATCCCCTTTCAAAGCCAAAGCTGCAACACAGCTCAGCTGGGGGTGTGGGGGAGCCTGCTAAACAGCAAAATGCCATTTTGAAAGTCGAGTTAAGCTCCACCTTCTCCCTACATTGGTTGTGGGTGAAGCTTTCATATGGCAGCTCTACCTGGAGCCAGCCTTATTTCCATGTTTAAAACTGGATCAAAGGAGAATTTCTTTTGATCTGATTTATACAAGAGAGCCTAGGGAACCCCTGGGTTGTGTCTGAAAGCTCCCAAAAATGCAGGGGCATGCTCTTCTCCTTTGGGGGTAAAAACCCTCATGTGGAAACAAGAAAGCATGAATAGCACATGGTGGGCTAGCTCTAGCTGGTGGTTGAGGGACATGGAGGACATCTTCCTCACCAGGCATCCTGTTCAACAGTGGTCAAATCTTCACTGTTTCTACTGCTGGACTCTTGAAACAGATTAGGGATTCTGTTGGTGTGCTGGCTACCCACCCCGTTCCTTAAGAGGCTCCTTGCCACAGCTGACAAGACTAGTCTCAGCACTGATGCTGGAGGTTCCCAGGTTTGTCATTTTGGGGGGCTTCAACATCCATACTGGGGCTGTGATATTTTCATTTTTAGTTTGATTGTTGTTTTTGTGTTGTTGTACTGTCTTGAGATACATTTTTACATTTAAGTTGGCTTGGGCATTTTATGGAAAGGCAGCCTAGAGACATTTCAAGGTGAGGGAATCTGAGTAAAGTGAGTAAGCTTCATGGCTGACCAAGGATTTTGATTGATTTCCGTTATAAATCAATAAGTTCTTCTGAAATTGTGACATAACATTAGTTGTAGAGAATTTCACAAGGGCCTACTAGGAGGCCATCTACCAACACCTGTTAAAATATCACAGGACACATTGGATTACTTGTGTTTAATGCCATCTTGTTTTAATTGTTTAATTGTTTAACTGGTTTATATCTTAAGAACATAAGAGAAACCAATGTTGGATCAGGCGAATGGCCCATCCAGTCCAACACTCTGTCACACAGTGGCCAAAAATACCAGGTGCCATCAGGAGGTCCAGCAGTGGGGCCAGGACACTAGAAGCCCTCCCACTGCTGCCCCTCCGGGCATCAAGAATACAGAGCATCACTTGCCCCAGACTGAGAGTTCCTATCTATACCTTGTGGCTAATAGCCACTGATGGACCTCTGCTCCATATGTTTATCTAATTCCCTCTTGAAGCCGTCTTGGTTTTATTAGTTTTATTATGTTGTGAGCCGCCCTGAGCCCATCCGTGGGGTAGGGTGGGATAGAAGTTAAATAAATAAATAAATAGAATGACATATTTTATTGATTTATTTAGTACATTTTTATCTCAGCCTTCCTCCAAGGAGCTCAGGGATGTGTACATCATTCTCCCTTCCTCCTATTCTCTTCATGACAACCCTGTGAAATAATTTATTTTATTTTACTAACTTCATTTATACCCCACCTTTCTTTCATACAGGGAGCCAAAGCACCTGACATAGTTCTTCTCTCCCCTATTTTATCCTCCAATAACCCTGTGAGGTTCCTGCCAACCTAGCAGTTCGAAAGCAAGAAATTGCAAGTAGATAAATAGGTACTGCTTCGGTGGGAAGGTAACAGCATTCCGTGCACCTTGGCATTTAGTCATGCCGGCCACATGACCATGGAAATGTCTTCGGACAGCACTGGCTCTTTGGCTTGGAAATGGAGATGAGCCTCCAACCCTAGAGTCAGATTCGACTGGCTTTCGAGCAAGGGAAACCTAACCCTGTGAGGTAGGTTAGGCTGAGACCAAGGTCATCCAGTAAGCTTCTAAGGCAGAGAGAGCAGGGATCTGAACCTTGGTCTCCCAGATCCTAGTCTAGCACTTTAACCACTATACCAAACTGACTGTACAGTGAGAACAAAAGGCTGAGAAAGAGTGGGACTGGTCCAAGGTCACCCAGCAAGATTCCTGGCAGAATGGGGACTGGAACCCGGTTTCCCTGATTCTAATCTAATATCCTAACCACTATACCATACTGGCTATACAGTGAGATATTTTACTAGCCATTCCAGCAGTGAACCGTTGACAAAACTGACCATGGAATTGCATATTATTGTGTGACAATATTATCTCTAAGCTCCACGGTGTCTGTGCACACAGGAGGACTATCTGGATGCTGGAGATGGAATGCTGATCTGTATGAAGCGACCAAACAAGAAGAGCGTCACTTCGATTGGGAAGGGCTGCTTGGAGCCTGAGAAATTAGGCGCTAATGCCACTGACACCTTAGACCCAGAGTCAGATTCCAAGCCAAGCAGGCAAGTGGTTTGGGCTGGGGGCAGAGGACAGAAGAAATGACTGTTCTTGTAATGGAGATGCTGCCAGGAATGGTACATTTGTTAAGATTTTATGCTGAAGCTCTCTCGCTGCTTGCGTTTAGCAAAGCTGATTTTAACCACTATGTGCATGAACTACGGTTTTGAAAGATCTGTTGGTAAGATTTTGTTGATCTGAGCTATCTAGCAGTTCAGGTTGAGAGTTTATTTTTCTTTTAGGATTAAATCATACAATGTTTGAAGTCTTCCTGGAATCTCTGTTTAGGATAGTGGCTCAGGTTTTGAAAGGGATATTTTAAATTTAGCTTACCAAGAATATGATTTCTTTGCTGTGTACTCGTGTGTCTGTGTGTTGCAGCTAACTTAAGACAATTCCATGGGGTTTTCAAGGCCAGAGACCAAGCAGAGGTGGTGTGCCATTACTTTCCTCCGCAGAGTCTTCCTTGGTGGTCTCCCATCCCAGGACCAACCCTGCTTAGTTTCTGAGCTCAAATGCAATCAAATTGTATTATACCATTACATATCCCCTGCTGCTTTGTACTTAGATTTGACATACTCCACTCTTTAAAAATTTACTTATTTGCTAATAACATTGTTGAGCAAATCTTAGAGAAGGCAAAACTGAATGGAGAAAAAGCAAATTAAGAAAATTGGATTTCAGAGCAGGAGGGAGATCAGGCCTGTGTCTGACTGGAGTGCTGTTTTCCCTAGGCAGCAGGAAGTACAAGAGGAGCCCACGCCCCCCACACCAGACCCCAAGGCCAGCTCCCCAAGCCCTTCAACAGCACTTGAGCCGTCTGGACAACCGCGTTCAGGATCATTTCCATTCCAATGGATGTGGGAGAGATTCTCTATCAAGGGCCAAGCCACTTACCAACACCAATCCTTAGAGAAGGCTAAGAAGAAGAATTCCTCCAAGGTTTCCAAGAGCTCTGCTTCTGAGCCTCTCAGCACATCAGAGCCAGGTTCAGGCTCCACCAGCAGGCAGGGATCCAGTGATGTTAAAGACAACTTTTGCCTGGGTGAGTGTGGAACATCAGAAGGTCCCAAGGAGCTCCGCTATAAGCATCAGAAGCGACGCCAGCTCATGGGCCCATCTCCTGGGAGTTCCCTTTTGCCTCTCTACTGGAAGATGGAGGCCCGGTCTGAGGTTCGGAAGCGCCAGCTGCGCCAGGAACGCCGGCACTGGCTCCAGCTTGCTCAGCAGTTACTGAGCCTTGAGGAACGGTCCCCCTGGAGTGAGAAGCGGCTCTCAGCCAAGCAGCTGGAAGAGAAACTGAAAGCAGAACTTCTCTGCCTAGCCACGGAGCCCGTGGAGCCCAGTCCACAAAAGGAGAAAACCAAAGGCAAGACTGCCAAAGAGGAGCCGACATTCAAACCCACCATCAACCGCAAGATCCCCGATTTCAAGAATTTGCAGAAGCGTTTCCAAGATCAACTTGAGCACAAGAAAGATCAAGGTGGAGAGCAGGCATCGATTTGTTTTAAAAAGGAAAGGTGATGGGGTAAATCAGGGGTGATTATAATAATTCTGCACATGCCCAGAGTTACTCGCTTCCTTTAGCTATATTCACTCTCAGAGCTTGCAAGACCTGAAGTTTTTTGACAAGGTTTTAAAGAACAATATGGCTATGAAAGTTTAATAATTTAAAAAAAAAAATTAAAGAAAGAACAATATGGCTAAACCTGAGCCACTAGACACCTCAGAGGAAAGCTCTTACTAGCCGAATTTGGAATACTGTGCCCAGTTCTCATTGCCCCATTTCAAAAAGGATATGGTAGCTTGAAGAGGTGCAGCAAAGGTAATAGGGGTGAAGACTGTTTGGCCAGCTGTAGTGATGATTGGGGCAGACCTGCATTTGAAGCCACAAGTCTGTCCACTGTCATGTTCAGCTTGGGATCATTGAATTTTCAATAAGTTGTCCACCGGCCCAAGATGTCTTTCCCTGCATAGTCACAACCAGTTAAGGCCTTATTGGTGACTTTTTGGGAAAGAGTTTTTCCAGAGGGGTAGCTATATTAGTCTATTGTAGCACACTAAAACAGAAGTCCAATGGTACCTTAAAGATTAACAATATGTATTCCAGTATGAACTTCTGTGAAACAGAGCTCACTTCCTTGGGGTACAATGGAAAGAAAGAAAATTATTTACCTTATTTTTAAAAAGTTTCAGAATGGTGGGAGAAAAGGGGAGGAGTTGAGCAAAGAAAGGCCTGGTATAGTAAGTCAAGTGTGATTCTTTAGTTATACACAGCGGATGATGAGAGGAGTCAGAGATTCTAGTAGCCCTCTCGTGCTGTGAAAATAAACAGAAGTGCAATAAAATTGGGTAAATAACAAGCTGATTAAGGAAGTGGCATGTCGCACTTGGAACTCATGTACATGGGATGTTTCTTACTATTCTGCTCAGCTAAGCATGGCATATCCAAGTGGTATATCCCTCCCATGCAAGAACCTCCTTTACCAACAGGATGCACCTTGTGCTACCAAAAAATGTTTAGCACCAATGGAATGTCCCTTCCATAGCTGAACAAAAAACTAGGAAACAACCTTGTAGATCTTCGGACTATCATTTCCATATGTGTTATTTTGTTGCTTGTGTGCCTGTATTGCATCAGGATTTCCCCCCTCCTTTTCTGCACATGTTTAGCTCCCTCTAGTGGTCGTTTTGATATTTCATTGCTGTATCATCAGCTTATTCCCAAGCACTTTCAAAGCGCAAGGAAATAAGATGGAGATGCACAGATGAATTATCAAAGTGACCACTAGAGGGAGCAAAAATTAGTTTTAGGTTGATGAAAAGGATAGGCAGCCCATCTTTTTCTCTACTGGAGCTAATAGTCATTGTGGGGGAGGGAATTGCTATCTGGCAAATATGTGACTTGGTATACCTTTAGCTGGATCAGGTATGGGCTGGCTGAGTGACTTACAGGAAGCCTTTCTTCATCTGCATTTATCCTAATTCCTCTAGCTCAAAGAATATCTTCCCTTGGCCAACCTATGGGGCAGAGCAGCCAGACCCCATTCTTAAATCTTACCTATTTTGCAATTTGGACTGCTAGTTTGTAAGACCATTGATTGGAGCAACTTGCTCCTTCACCCAGAAGCCAATCAGCAGGCATCTAGATTAGATTAAAAAAAAAACAGATTGGAATAATGAACACTCTGCAACAGCATAACATAGTGTTAATAAGCTGATTTTAAAATTTGTACCCCTCTTCCTCCCTTTGTTCAAATATAAAATCTAAAACACCTTAAATAGAACAATTGTAATAGTGCTTTTTAATATGAATTTGTCTGTCAGTGTCATCAAAGTGAATGAGTATATTAAAATCTACATCCCAAGTTCCTTAGCTGTTCTTGGGGGAGCCCCTTTGAGGGAGTCTCAGCCTTCCCTCCAGATATGGGAACCTCTGAAGATGTTGGAGGCCCCCTACCTCTGCCCCTTATTAATATCTATTTTCTTCTGTCCTGCCCAGCAAAGGTCACCATCTGTAAGCCTTTCCACCTTACCTCCGTCGGCAGCTCCCAAACATTCTCTGGGGACGAGGAGAAGCAGGATCAAGAAGACCCTTTTTACGAGGTTGGCAACATCTGGAGAGATCACTGGAGGGCCCAGTCTTGCCCAGACTTTGGCCCTCCTAGTGTTCATCCAGTGATGCACACCAAGGCCTCTGATAAGCGGCAGGAGGCCAACAGGTAAGCACGAGCTGCTTCAGTCCAACCTAGTAAGGCAAAATATATCCCATTATAATATTCCTTGTTCCATTCCTTTCCACAGTCTTGTAAGGAACACTGAAAATCTGTGGTGCTGGAAGTTGGAGCAGGATGGCAAATTTAAAATAAATTGTTATGGTCCTTGTTCTTCCCCGTCCCTCATGTGCAAAATAAGAGAGCATTTAAATACTACCGGTCTCCATTGGTCCTTTCCAATAATAAAATAATTCTGAAAAATCCAAGATGTTTAGTAAGATACCTCAAGGGTCCTCTCGGGCCTTTCATCACTTATTTATCATTCTAAAACTCAGTGGCCCAGGGGGTGATTCCAGTTCCTGGTGGCTGGATTGAATTACTTGTTATGTCAACTAAGCCCTCCAAACAATCCTGCTGTACTTTAGTGCTGGCAGAACGGAGTACATGGCAATGGTTGCAGCCAGCTTGGCAGTGGAGTGTGAGGGAAAAAGGGAAAATCTGCTTTGGAACGATCAGTTTGAAAGATTACAGCCAAAGTGTGTTTGTGGATAGGAAGGTGCAGATTGTTTCAGGTACCAGCCACATCCATTCTCCCATCCCAAGCTTTTTCATTTTAAATCAGTAATTGGCATATTATTGCTATGGTGTTATAATGCTATGGGGGGACACACAAAACTAGGGGGGGAAATCCCATCTCCCCCCCCCCCCTAGGCTAAGGCGGCACAAGTCCAGCCCAGCCCTGCCACAGTGGCAGTGGTGTCTGGAAGCCGCTTCAGGTGGCCCCCTGGCACCTGCTGCATCTGCAGCTAGCTTCCAGCATTCACTACTGTGGCTGGGCCACAAGTGGCTCCCAGTGTTTGCCGTCATGACCAGTCCCAGAGCAGCTCCTGGAGTCTGCCGCCAGGCTTGCCACACCTCCCAGTCACCACCACAGAAGCAAGGTAAGTGCATTGTCTGCACGTGCACAAACAATGCCTTTTATTTTTTATTTTAATTTGAGGGGAATTTAAACATTTCAGATTTTTCTGGGGAGTCCCCCAAGTTTGCAGAAAAACCTGTTTAGCATCCATGTGGCCCCAATCTGCAGATTTAGGTATCTGCACATGGTGGCCACACATCGCTATTAGATATATAGTTAGCAATCTGTCATAGCAATTTTAAAGCCCTTTGGTTGGGGGGGATGGCAGCAACCAGGGGGTGGGTGGGGGCTGAGGTAAGGAAAGTGTGGGTAAAAAACACTATGTGGATGCTCCATTCCCAACGTGAGTGCCTCTGCATTCACAGCAGCAATGATAACCACACAGAGGACCATGTGAAAACACCCATAGTCCATCTTGAATAAATCTCTAGGACAGACTAAAGCTGTAATGATGAGGTGAGCATGGTGTGGCACTTTTACATGGTGTGGCACTTTACATGCTAGGTGATGGAACACGCCCCCCCCCCCCCCCGTGTATCTGTCTCTGAGTTCAGGGGTCATTCCAGGGAAATTAAAAGAGGCAGTGGTGAGGCCACTCTTAAAGAAACCATCTTTAGATCCTACTGATCCATCCAACTACTGCCCAGTACCAAGGTAATCGTTCCTAGGCAAAGTAGCTGAGAGAACGACAGCAGAACAGCTCCAGGTTTTCCTATGAGACACTTCAGCCCTGGATCCATTCCAATCTGGTTTTCGCCCCAGCCATGGGACAGAGAGAGCACTGGTCGCCCTCACAGATGAGCTCTGTAGGCAGCTGGATCAAGGCGGGTCACCACTACTGTTATTACTTTATTTGACAGCAGTGTTTGACATGGTCAATTATGATCTGTTGATCCACCACCTTGCTGATATGGGGATCTGTGGTTCAGCCTTGAGGTTTTTGTCTCATTTGTCCAAGGTCAGGAACAGAGAGTGGTGCTGGGGGAGAGGGTCACGCCATGATACTCTTTGGTGTGTGGTGTCCCCCCAACAGGCAATCCTTTCCCCAATGTTATTTAACATCTATATGTGCCCCCTCGTCCAGCTGATATGGAGTTTTGGGCTGGGCTGTCACCCGTATGCAGATGACACCCAGCTGTATCTGTTGATGGCCAGCTGAATACTGCCCAGGATATTTTGGCCAAGGGTTTGGAGGCTGTGGTTGGTTGGTTGAAACAAAGCCGGCTGAAATTAAATCCATCTGAGATTCTGTGGCTGGGCCGGGGAAATTTGGGGTTAGGTTGCCAACTCCCCGCTCTTGGCGATGTGCCTTTAACACCAGTGCCAACCATCAGAAGCCTGGGTGTGATTCTGGATGCCTCCCTTTCTGTGGAAGCCCGGGTCACAAATGTGGCCAGACTAGCATTTTTCCATCTGCGCCAGGTCACACAATTGGTTCCCTTCCCATCTTGCCCTGACACAGCCACAGTGAATCATACAATGGTCACCTCCAGAGTAGACTACTGTAACCTGCTCTACGCCAGGCTACTCTTGAGGCTGACCCAGAAATTGCAACTGGTCCAGAATGTGATGGCACATGGTCTCATGAGGACTTTGTTCAGAGCCCACATTCAACTGGTGCTCCACCAGCTGCACTGGCTTCAGGTTGAATACCAGATCAGGTTCAATGTGTTTGAGCCAGTTTGGTGTAGTGGTTAAGTGTGCGGACTCTAATCTGGGAGAACCGGGTTTGATTCCCCACTCCTCCACTTGTACCTGCTGATGTGACCTTGGGTCAGTCACAAGCTCTGGCACAGCTGTCCTTGAAAAAGAGCAGTTTGTGTCAGAGTTCTCTCAGCCCCACCCACCTCACAGGGTGTCTTGTATGGGGAGGGGAAGGGAAAGCCGCTCTGAGACTCCAAGTGAAGGGCGGGGTATAAATCCAATCTCCTCCTCTTCTTCTTCTATTAACCTTTAGAGCCCTAAACGGTCTGGGACCAGTATACCTGTGGGACTGCCTCTCCTGGTATACCCCCCAAAGAGCTTTATGCTAAGTGGATAACAACCTACTGGTGATCCTCGGCCTGAAAAGCATCTGTCTATCCTCAACCAGAACCAGGACTCTTTTAGCTCTGACTCCGACCTGGTGGAACACTCTGCCACATGAGATCTGGGCCCTCAGAGCTTGCAAGACAGAGATGTTCCGCCAGGCCTCTGGTTGAGGCAGCGATGGTCTCCATCGTAGACTGGCCTCTCTTCTCCCTCCCACCCCCCGCCCGGCCTCTGGGTTGTAATTTTCTCATCTGACTAACTGTGGGATGTTTCACCCTCCCCCTGGATAGGGGGCACAGTTGTGCTCTTTTGTGTGCCATCTGATCAGTTATTAGTATTATTGTAAACATTGTTTTAATATTTAATTGTATTGATATTGTTTTATGAATGCTGTTACCCACTCTGAGCCCTGCTGTACAGGGGATGGCAAGCTATAAATCCAATATACAAATAAATAAATACATGGAAGAAACATGATATACCAGAAGGCAGCAATATCTTTAGCAATAGTCTAGATGTTTATATTTCAAAATAACTTTTTTCACACACCTCATTTACCTTCATGTCATGCATCCAGCCCAATTCAGGCTGTTTTACTTATTAGGGCTACATTCAGGGCCAGTGTCAAGAGTTCACATTGTTGGGGGACTGCTAAGGCTAATGTTCTGTCACAGGGCCCAGGGCTCTTTTTGTAGAAAAAGCCCAGCAGGAACTCATTAGCATAATAGGCCACACCCAGCAGCAGGAACTCATTAGCATATTGGGCCACAGCCCTGACAGCACAGCTCATTCGCACATTAGGCTGCACCCACATGTTACCAGAAGTGTGGTTATCCAGCCACACCCACCTTTTGCTTGTTATTCTGTTTACCTTGTTTGTTGTCAAAACCCAGGGCCTTTTTTTGTAGGAGGAACTCCTTTGCATGTTAGGCCACACACCCCTAATGTAGCCAATCCTAATGAGTTTCTGCTGTGGGGTGTGGCCTATTATGCTAATGAGTTCCTGCTGGGCGTGGCCAATGTGGGAGCCAGCCGGAACTCTGTTCCTGTGCGTTCCTGCCCAAAAATAGCCCTGAGAGGGCCCACTGACAACTACAGACTTCCACCAGAAATATCCACACATCTTGAAAGACCCTGTGGCATTGCAGGGGTGTTTGGGGTGATGTCCCTTTCTGTGTGAGTAGGAAGACTGGAGAGAGAGCAGACTGGGACTGATTCCCCACAAGCAACTGTGCCGCCTTCTGTTTGCGATACACAAATTTAGCCCCATCCAGTCTACACGATTCAATCACTCTTCCAGCCTGACCGCTAACCTTCCTGTTTCCAGCCCACCTATCCACCCACCCTTGCCCCATGCTTGAAACCTGCATGCTGATCTCTTTTGTAGACTGCTGCTGCTGGAATGGGAACGGAGGGAACAGCAGGAGAAGTGGCGAGCCGAGCTGCGCAGGATCAAGGAACAGCAAGTGCAGCGGGAAGTGGCCAAATGCCTGGCAGCTTACCGTAGCCCAGGCCACTCTGCCATGTCAGTCCAAAAAAGGCGAGAGGAACTCCGGTAGGCTACGATGACTCCTCTCTGCCTAGTTTGCCTGTGGTCTAGAGCTCTGGTTCCTGACATGGGCTCAGCTACAGACCGTAGCAGTGCTGATGGGGTGAGGGGTGGGGATTCATTCAGCTCTTGGGTCCAGAGATGAGTAAAGTCAGACGTCGATTCGGGGGGATTGCGGGGGATCGCCGTTCTCCCGAGTGAGGTGCGGGGGAGCGGGGCACACAATGAAGCCCCGCCCCCTGCTTCCGGCCGTCCCATTTCCGGCCCTCATTCAGCCAGAAGGAGGCAGGAGAAGAGGGAGGGTAAGTTGCTTCCTCCCCGTCCCTCCCCACCCCTGCCTGCCTCCTGGTAATTGGAATGTGAATAGCCACATATTTTGTACTTCATCTATTACCAAACCTTTTTACCTGACATGGGTGGTTTGCTTGTTTTCCCCCACATGTGCCATCAGATAGGCTCGCCAGCTCTGAGTTGGCAATACCTTGGAGATTTTGGGGGTGGAGCCTGAGTGGTGGGTTTAGATTCAGAGGAATTAGCTGTGTTAGTCTGTTGCTGCAAAATAGTCCAAGAGTTCAAATAGCACCTTTAAGACTAACCTACAAAATAGTCCAAGAGTTCAAATAGCACCTTTAAGACTAACAAATAGCACCTTTAAGACTAACAAATAGCACCTTTAAGACTAACCTTTAAGACTAAGACTAACTGAGTGGTGGGTGTGGCCTTATGACACACTTCCGGTGATGTCAGGGGGTGTGGCCTTAAGACACACTTCCGGTGATGTCAGGGGGTGTGGCATATGCTAATGAGTTATGCTAATGAGTTCCCCTAGCTCTTTTTCTACTAAACGACCCCTGAGTAAAGTGTTTTTTTAACCAGCAAACATCATGCAGAGGCCCAGACACAGCCCTCTACCATAAGGTAGGCTATTGTGTTCTTGAAAGTCCCCTCCACACAAACCAATGGCTGTTTAATCAAGGAACGAGATCCCTCAGCCTCGGCCAAGGCAGTACTACGTTATGGTGTGTGTGTGTGTAAAGAGCCACCAAATTGCAGCCACTTTATGGCAACTCCATAGGGTTTTCAAGGCAAGGGATAAATGGAGGTGGTTTGCCATTGCCTCCTTCTATATAGTGCTCCTGGACTTCCTTTGTTGTCTCCCATCCAAGTGCTAAACAGGGATGACCCTGCTTAGCTTTCGACAGGGCTCTTTTTGTAGAAAAAGCCCAGCAGGAACTCGTTAGCATAACAGGCCACACCCAACAGCAGGAACTCATTAGCATATTGGGCCACACCCCTGACAGCACAGCTCATTAGCACATTAGGCCGCACCCCCATGTTACCAGAAGTGTGGTTATCCAGCCACACCCACCTTTTGCTTGTTATTCTGTTTACCTTGTTTGTTGTCAAAACCCAGGGCTTTTTTGTAGCAGGAACTCCTTTGCATGTTAGGCCACACACCCCTAATGTAGCCAATCCTAATGAGTTTCTGCTGTTGGGTGTGGCCTATTATGCTAATGAGTTCCTGCTGGGTGTGGCCAACTCGGGAGCCAGACAGATCTCCGTTCCTGTGCATTCCTGCCCACAAATAGCCCATTCCTGCCCAAAAATAGCCCTGGCTTTCGAGATCCAACAAGATCGGGCTAGCCTGGGCTATCCAGGTCAGGGCGTGATACTGTGGAATAGCTTTTTTTAAAAATCTGGCCTTTTGGGGAGGAGGAGGTTGGAGGAGTAGAAAGAAAGAAATGAGACAAAGATCTCTAACACCATTTCCTTCTTGCTGCTGCACAGGAGGCAGGAGAAGCGGCGCATGGAACAGTACTTCTTGCAGCTACAAGAGATGCAGGGCCGTGTGGAGAGCAGGCCTTACCTCTTCGAGAGAGTCATGCAGGTGAAAAGGGAAGGGGAAAGTTCAACTTCATACCATCCTGGGTAGCACGAATCAATCACCCACCACCTATCAGCCTTCCTTCAGTCAGGTTACTAAAGGAGAGCCCACCCAAGGTGCAGATGAAAGCTTGTACAAGAACTGAGTTGAACCATTTGTATGGTTTATTATTCATACACTGCCGTCATTGTACATGGCACTTGACTGCATAAGGAAAGAGGCGGGTCCCAAAGAAATTAAAGTTTGACAGTGGAAAGAGAGCAAGGAAGGAAAGGCAACAAGGAATGGATTTACCATCTAGTTTGACTGGCAACAGTTTTCCAGAGCCTCTTGATAGACATCCTTTAAATGAAAATACCAGGGGCTGAATCTCTTCCCACATGTGAATGCATATGTGTTTCTGAGCCATGTTCCCTCTTCCAAATTAATGTGAGCAACTGTGATTTGAAAAGGTTTCAGCATATCCACAGATTATCATGAAGGTAGTATAGTTATCAAAAGCTTCTCTGAGCAGATGAACACACACAGGAAGCTGCCTTACATTGAATCAAAGACTGATTTTCCACAAGTGCTGCTCCACGCTCACTCCTCCCTTTTGCCCCATGGCATGTGTCAATTTCACACAAGGTGCTGCGCAGCTGCATTTTGCCCGGACCTTCGCGCGATTTCCCCCGCGTCTACTCAAACCTAAAAAAACAGGACTATCAAGGTCAGTATTGTCTACTCAGTCTGGCAGGAGCTCTCCAGGGTCTCAGACTGCAGACTTTCACAAAACCTATGTCCTGGTTCTTTTAACTGGAAATGCCAATTGAACCTGGGACCTTCTGCATGCAAAGCAGAAGCTCTTCCACTGATCCACAGCCCCTGTCTCCTTGAAGAAAGAAAAGTCAGGACTAGTTCAGTTAAAAGAAAACTGGGACTTGCATTCCACAAAGAGCCAGATATCTGGAGCACACACAGAAAAATGGTGACTGCTTGAGCTCTTCCACAAAGAGCCTCACAGCTCTGGCTCCCAAACAGGAACAGGTTTTTTCTCAGCATACACACATCATCATCATGCATTTGTGCACTTTACAGATTTTCTCCTCCTTTGCTGTGATTTTCCCTAAAACTGCTTTGAGACAATTTTTTTTTGAAAGATCACATCCAAAGTATGTTTGCACGAATGTGGACGGGAAGGTACAGATTTTTCAGGTCCTGACCACATGGCAGCATTTGCCTCATCCGAGTTCCCCACAATTGCCACCCCCTCACACCAGAGGGCTTTTTCAGGCTTTGGGGAAAAACCAATAAGTTGATGTGTGGCTAATGAGTTATAATTCTACAGCTATATGTAAATTACCATTCTTCTAAAAAGCCCTCCAGGGGTGGAGGGATGTAGAGGTGTCCATGGGGGCCTGGGGCAAGGAAAAATGCAAGGGGAAAGGTCACGTGGAGCTTCCATTGCTGCTGCCAGCGCCTCTGCATTCGCAATAGCAATGAGAGCCACATGGAGAAGCATCACCATGTGGAAGTACTCATACATTCTGCAAAAAGAACTCTGCAGAACTGTGGATACTTTCTAGGGAGTATTCTGAGTAGCATTCGTTTTGGGGATGCTTGCACTTGCTGCCCCCCACTGGTTCTGCACATCCACCAAAGGGCATCCAAAATCTGGGCTTTTCCACACACTCGATTTATGCCTGAATTTTCTTGGCAGTCAATCCACAAGCACTGGAATCAGTTTCAGCACAGTTCTTCCGCGTGGCTGTCCTCCCTCTGCATTTTCATGCTGGTGAAGTCAGTTAATTTTCTTCTGCACATGCCTTAAATCATCAGGATTTTCAGGGAGATGGTGCTATTGTCATTGGCGGTATCACAGCACGTCCCTTTCATTTTTGCATGCTTATGTCAATATATCGCTATCATGGCTGCATTTTTTCTAAAAAATGGCACTAAAATATCAATGCACTATTGTAGTGATAGGCTTAGTAAGTTCTCTGAATTCCCAGATTTCATTAAAAAAAAAAGATCTCTAGTCCCTTCCCTTGTGGAGATATGCCTTTTTCCTTACATTTCAGCCAGGGAAAAGGGCTAGGGACTGACTTTAAAAACAAACAAAATGAAAGCTGGGGTATATTGATATATTGATATTTTAGAGCTTTTATTTAAAAATATATTTTAAAAAACTATGTGTCTTCAGGGCAGGTGGGGAGGACAGGGAGTGGTTTAACAATGACAACAGGCCAGTCATTGAAAAGTGGGCTGGAGATGGGTGGGAGTAGGCGGGACAAAGAAAACTGACAGAAACATTATGCATGAGGAAAAAGGCAACTTAAAATCAACTTCCAGAAAAAGATCAGGGTAAAGGTGGTTTCAAAAAACCCAGGGGAAAAACAACAAAAACAAAGAGAAAACTAAAGGTACAAAAATGCTTGCAGAAATCAAGGGAAAACCAAAGCAGTTTGGGGCTAGAACGAACTAAAAGAACCATGCCGAAAAGCCTTCTGTTAGCCTTTCCATATTCAGCGTCTCATTTCCAACAGATTCAGCAAAACGGCATTTCAATATCTCAAATGTAGAATATCCCAAATGTAGAAGGATGCACTCATTTCCAGTTATATCAGGGCCAGCTGTGGGGCCGTCTACCTTTGTGCTGCCTGCCATTTGAACATCCACTCAAAGTGTCTCTTCTCCTCAGGCCAATGCCCGTCAGGCCGTGGAGCGGCGTTTTTCCCAGGTTCTGACCGCTCTGGGTGTCGATGAAGAGACACTGTGGAAGCACGCTGTCCGGCAGGCTGCTAGGAAATGCTCTGCCAAGGCCAGGTAAGGCTCTGGAGAACCAAGGGACTGGGGCAAGGCCTTCTTCCCCTAGGGGTCTTCCAGCCAGGACTGTGCATTCCCCAAAAAACAAGAATGTGCGCCAATTATATTTTCACAGTGGGGGCAAATAGTCCAGAAAATGGCACACGTTTAAGGTCTAAACCCCTGGTCTCCCTGGACTATAGTCCCAGTCTGAATCGGGCTGTGCATGTCTAGGAAGTGCTTCAGAACATGTCTCTCCACATGACCTGGGAGCATCCCCATGGAAAACTTAACATTTAGCCAGGCCCTCTGGAGGTAGCAAAAATGTGCTCTCTCTGTTCCTGGACTCTTCTTCTTGTTTTTGTGGCCGGGTGGCCCTGCACAGCTGGACTGCTGCTGGGATGGGAGCCCTCTGGGAACACCATTTGCTTTTGCCTGGAGCAGCTTTCATTTCACTGTCCGACTGTGTTGCATTTCAGGTCTAAGAGAACAGAGTCTACTGATGACTTCTCAGAGCAAATCTGACAGATAGCAGAGAAAGAGAGAGATCACCATGGACAGCCATTGAACCCCAGTCTTGCAGTCATGGAACATTTGAAAATAAAGTTAGCTTTGGAAAGCAGAGAAGTCCTCTGCCTTGATATTGTGCCTGCTCTGAATAGGTGGAAAACAGGAAGTTGAAGGTGGTGTATGGTGAAAGCAAGACATTATTCTGGGCAGGAAACACAGAAAGGAGTTCTACTCAGAGTCTACATTATTATAGTAGCAGCAGGGAGAAGGGGATATGTGGAACACAACAATACCTGCAGGCACATTTCTCCTGCTTGAAGAATGAGCAAGAGCCCAGGATAGTTCACTCTGCATTCTCTGGACTTCTTTCTTTGTGTTGTGTATAGTGTCCACTGTGTATGTGCCACCTGAAAGCCCTTTTACTTCCACACCACCACAATTCTAAAGGCCAGTCTCCTTTTTTAAAATGCAAGGGCCACAAACACCAAAAACTATATGGCTGAGATCCACTCTTGTTTTAAAAGGCACAAATGTATCTCCATTCCCAATGATACATGACACCCTGGGCTCTTGGTTTATCATCAGAGCAGTGTTTTATTTTTACCCAGGTTGCTTCTTATGCAATAAAGGACCCCTTGCCCTTGTGGGGGGGGGGGAGGAGATTGGATTTATACCCCACCCTTCAGTACCCAAAGATGTCTCAGAGCAGTTTACAATCTTGTTTCCCTCCCCCTCCCCACAACAGACACCCTGTGAGGTAGGTGGGGCTGAGAGAGCTCTTTCCAGAACTGTCCTTGAGAGAACAGCTCTGACAGAACGATGGCTTGCCCAAGGTCATCCAGCCAGGTGCAAGTGGAGGAGTGGGAAATCAAACCCAGTTCTCCCAGATTAGAGTCTGCACACTTAACCACTACACCAAACTGAAGAAGAAGACATGTAAGTTTGTGGGTCAGAACTGGGCCCTAGCTTGGTAGGTAATGTTGCCAACCTCCAGGTAGGTCCTGGAGATCGTGTGAGATTGTGTCTGATCTCCAGACTATAGAGATCAGTTCCCCTGGGCAAAATGGCTGGAGGGTAGATATGGCATTATAGCCTGCTGGTGCCCATCCCCTCCCCCAATCCCACACTCCCCAGGGTCCAACCCCCTCCCCCAAATCTCCAGGAATTTCCCAACATGGAGCTGGCAGTCCTAATTAGCTGGGAGTTCCCCGTGCAGCAACACTGGAACACTGTGCTGAGCAGTGTATTTGAACCATATTTGGCCCCCAGAGCTTGTTCTGAGTACCCAGCCCACTCTGGAGCATGCAGCATGATAATGAAGATAGGAGTGTTTGTGAACACCTACTGATTGTCCAGGCCTGTAACCAGAAATTTGGTGGTGGTAATGGCCCCGGTATCCACTGGGTGGCAGTGGCAGTCAACGCAAGGCTGAAATTCTGAGTAGAAGCTTTCCTGTGCATGCACACTTCTTTAGACACAAAATAATGTTTAGACTTTCCTAATTTATTAATACCTTTAATTTAAAAAGACACAATTCAGAAACAAAGGGCCACATGTTCATCTCATCCAGAGCCTCAGCACTCACTGACCAAAATGGGAGGTTGGGAACAGGTATACTCTATTAGACAGCCAGACAGTTACTGCTCACATGTTTTGCCTTAACTTCTTAAGTACAGAAGGCAGAAAATTGTAATTTCCATTTTTTTTTAATGGCCAATTAAAGGGAGGAGCCTAGAATCTTCCTTGGGACAGCCACAGACCCCTCCCCCCTCCCTCACTGAAGAAGAAGAGGAGGAGGAGGAGGAAGAGATTGGATTTATACCCCGCCCTTCACTTGGAGTCTCAGAGCGGCTTACAAACTCCTTTCCCTTCCCCTCCCCACTACAGGTACCCTGTGAGGTGGGCGGGGCTGAGAGAGCTCTTTCCGGAACTGTCCTCGAGAGAACAGCTCTGACAGAACTATGGCTTGCCCAAGGTCATCCAGCAGCTGCAAGTGAAGGAGTGGGGAATCAAATCTGGTTCTCCCAGATTAGAGTCTGTGCACTTAACCACTACACTGGGCAACCTTTAGTGTCCTTACCAATCAAATCAGCTAGAGATGCCAATTCCAGCTTGGGAAATTCCTGTAGAACGAGAAGGGGAAGGAGTTCAACAGTGATGCTGTAGAATCTGCCTTCTAAAGCTGCCATTTGCTCCAGGGGATCTGGTCTCTGTAGCTGGGGGATCAGTTGTAACTCTGCTAGATGCCAGGGCCTGCCTGGAGGTTGGCAACTCTTAAGAGCATAGCTAGGACTAGAGGGAAGAGGATGGGAAAAGGTATCAGGGTAGGAACATTGTATGTGAAATGAGGATGGGTCTCCCTGGCCAAAGTGGCTTTATAGCTCCTCCAAGCTTTGCCCCCTGTGCCTCTATTCCTGGGAGTACATGGACATCACACCCTCCATCCACATCTGCCGTACAGTCACACTGGGACACACTGTGGGTGGGTGGGCTTTCCTGACTGTTAGCTACTTGGAGGACATTACCTCTTCTGTGACCTACCTGGAGATTTGGGGTGGTGCCTAGACAAAGTGGAGTATGGGGAGAGGAGGGAGCTAAGGTTGCCAAGTCAAAGACTTTTCCTTGCTATCTATAACACTCAAAGACTGGACTACCAATACTATTCTAAGTAGAGTGACTGCTTCTAAGCTGATTAGAAGACAAGAATAGCTCTGCCGGATCAGACCAGTGGTCCATCTAGTCCACCATCCTGTCTCATGCGGTGGCCAGCCAGTTACTCCTGAGGGTCAAGATCAGGGCATAGAGGCCAAAGCTTTAGCTGATTTTGCCTCCTGGATCTAACATTCAGAGGTTTACTGCCTCCCTTTAGTTATCATGACTAGTAGCTGCTGATAGACATACCCTCCTCAGGAAATTACTCTTAATGAGCCAGTCAGAGGGAAGCTTCTGGGACCCCTAACTGTGGACTCCAATTCCCAGGTGCAACAAGTCTTAAAGATACAGAGCAGTTTTACTAAACTGCAGTTAACACTGACTGGGGGCAGCACACATCACCTTACACTTACATGATTAAACTTCATTTGCCACATTGTTGCCCACTCACCCAATTTGTGGAGATCCAGGAGGATCTCTTCACAGTCAGCCTTCGTTGTCACCATCCTGAAGAATGTTTAGAAGGGAGTAACTCTGCTTAGAATTGCATGTCTCGTGATTTCAGTGCTTGGACCTTATTATACCTTGGTCTATTTCTAATCATGCAGTATTGCAGTTTTAGCTTAATTTATGCAAGAGGGGCAAAAGTCAAACCATGATGGAGAAATGAATACATTTGCTCTGACAGATGAATCTGTGGGAATTCTGAATGCATGGATCTGTGAAATCTAATGCTCAAACTCAACCAGTGACTGTCACAGAAAACCAGAACTTGAGTGTGAGCGATCAAGGATTATGCTCCAAATCTGAAATATCCTTAACAGAAAATATTAATTGCAAACTCACTGGGGGGGGGGGGATTCTTAGCAGCTGTGATTGCCTTGCTTGTTGTACAGCCTGGCTTAGTGGAATTTTGGGGTAACATTTTAGTAGCCTTCATTACATCCATCCACATTGTGATCAGTTTCCAAGCCCTGATGGTACACACTCTTAAAGAGTGGGGTTGGATTTGTCACAAGAGCCCCTTTCATATGGGCTCTTTGTGCTTTGGCTTCTGAAGACCGTGGCTCACTGGGAAAGCATTTGCTTCGCATGCAGAAAGTCACAGGTTCAGTCCCCAGCATCTCCAATTGAAAGGATCAATTAATAGATGATGTGAAAGACTGCTGTCAGTTGGAGTAGATAATACTGACCTTGAGGGATCAATGGTGTGATTCAGTATAAGGTAGCTTTATGTGTATACCTTAAGGATAAAGCATAACGACAACAAATACGTGGGAGCAAAACAGGTTTCAGAAAAACCATATTAGAGCTCTGTTAATTGTGGAAGGACAGCATTTTATCCTTAAGGTCAGGCCTGTGGCCACAGGGGCCCCACAAGTGTGACGCCCCATCCCAAATTTGCCATGCCCCTTCACCAATCAGCTGGAGCAGGAGGGGTCAGGAAGTCTGCTCCATGAGGTCAGGACTGGAGTCCTCAGAAGTGGGGCAGAGTCCAGGCTTGGGGCTTCAAGTACCCAGCTGGCCGCCTCCTGGGAGGAGGAGCCGGGTGGCCCCGACCCCAGAGGCTGAGACGCCACGGAAGCATGTAACACAGAGGTGTCGACTCGAACTTATTTGTCACAAGGGCCGGACCTGACATAAATGTCACTTTGTTGGGCCAGGCCACGGGTGCCATAAAATGTAATGCCAGGTATCGGAGGCATAAACTGTAGAAAGGACAGTGGCACGTAAGCTCCGAATGGGTGTATCCTCACTGCAAGGCCTCATGGGCTGGGAGGTGGGCGCAAAGGAAAACCCATTTGGGCAGACTGGAGAGCCAGAGGTGCAGCACTGGGCAGAAGCTCCCATGCTGCTTGACTGCTGCAGACAAGGTTGTTCTGCCATGCTGAAGCCCAGGGGGTTTTTGATAGAAAAATCCCAGCAGGAACTCATTAGCATAATAGGCCACACCCAACAGCAGAAGCTCATTAGCATATTAGGTCACACCCTGACAGCATAGCTCATTAGCATATTAGGCCACACCCCGTGTCTTCCCTTGGCTTGCCCGGGCGCCCCGCAGCTGCAGGGAGCCCGGGCAAGCCCCCCCCCCAGGCACCCCAGGCCATCCTTCTGTATCCATGCACACAGAGGTTTTGGCTGTAGTGGGCGTGGCCAACTCTGAAGCTTGCCGGAACTCCGTTCCTGCCCAAAAATAGCCCTGTGAAGCCACAATCGGAGTAGGTCTACCCATTCCCCCTCAAGCAATCTCCTGTTCCCTCCCTTGCACTAGTTGCTTGTGGGCCGCATAAGAGCCCTGGGTGGGCCACTTCCAGCCCCCAGGCCTTATGTTTGACACCCCTGATGTAACAGATCCACCTTCTTCCTTTCCTGGGTGGGGACAAAAATTCCATGCAAGGCATGGGGAGCGGGGTGGGCAACAGCCAGATATTATTCCTCGAGGATTGTAGTGGTGGTGAAGGCTAGTTTTCACTTCACTTCCTCCAGCCTCCATGTCTTGCCAGAGCTCTCTCCTCAGTTTCTTCCCCAAGGTCTCTGCTGTGCACAAGAGCCTCACGCCAATGGAGAAGGACGAAAGTGATGGCGGCGGCAGGTGGCACTGGGGTGAAACCTCAAAGCGGCGGCTGGGGCCGATGGAGGATGGTGGAAGCAATTCCAGTTCTTGCTGCCAAGAGGTAAACTGTCCACTGCCAAAATGCTGGGGAGGGCTGTGAGATGGGGGGGCGGCCTCACAGAGTCATTGCAGGGCCTGGATCTGTTTGATTAGTTAATAATGTAATTCACTGATTTATCTGATTAAGGTGCTTGCTTGCTTGATTGATTGAATGAATGAATGAATTATGTGTTCACCACCACTCATTCCCCCCTTCCCCCAATAAAATTTTTCTGGCTATGGTGTGAAACCTTTGAAAATATCTATTTGCCTTCCGAAGCCAAAGTGGGTTCAAGAGCCCATGTGAAAGGAACCAACACCTTTGAAGTAAACCCCGTTAAAATTAAAAGCTAACGGATAATGCTCTCCTTGCACTCCACAACTGCCAAGGGAGATCAGGAGGGAATTAAGGAGCTCCCTCTTACTTAGATTTTCTGCTTATGTATTAACTGAGGTGCAGATCTAAAGCTGCTGGAGTGGCAAAAGCAGGGCTGGCAGGATAGATGGGAGAGATAATTCTTTTCTGGAATGATGAGCAATTCAGGTATGAGACAGGGCAGGCTTTAGAAGATCATTCAATTTCTGCCGTACTCGCCAGGAGCAGACCCAAACAAATATGTTTATAGCAATCACACAATCTAGTTGCTCCGGTAGATATTCATTTCAAGGGAATTAGTTGTACCATCAGCGTACAGTTGGCATAAGAGACAAAACAGGCTGCCTCCCTAATAGGAGCCCTGGAGGTCCTAATATCTCAGACTAGGAAGGAGCCCATGAAATCGGGGAATCCCCCGCCCCCACCTGGGACTAGCAAGCCTACACCAAGATCACGATAATTCATGCCATAGTATTCCCCATTGCTATGTATAGGCATAAAAGCTGGACAATGAAGAAAGGTGACAGGAAGATTCCTTTGAAGTGCAGTGTTGGAGAAGAGTTTTATGGATACCATGGACTACAAAAAAGACAAATAAGTGGGTTCTAGATCAGATCAAGCCTGAATCTAAAATGACTAAACTGAGGCTATTGTGTTTTGGTCACATCATCATCATCATCATCATCATCATCATCATCATCATCATCATCATCATCATCATCATCATCATTTTATGGTCCCCCGTAGGGGATTTTTTTAATTTGCATTTTCTAAAAACTACAACCAAAATAGGGAGGGAATCTACAACTACAGGAGAAAGGAAAGAAAACCCACTAAAAACCCAAGAGGCGGTGGTCATACATTGCTTATAAAAGTATTAGCTTAACAATATAGCAATTGCTTTTCTTAACATAGTGGTCAATCATCATAATCGGCTTTGTTAACAAACCATCAAATCTGACTATATAAAGAGCATTCCAGGAGAATTGCTAGTTAACTTAAACTTAAATTTCAGAGAACAGTGGTATCTCATTTTACAATTGTTTTTCCCTCCTTCATTAATAATTAAATTTCCTTCAAAAGGTGTAACACAGTCAATTTCTCTTTCCACACTGTAATCTTCTTTCTTCTTGAACACTTTCTCTCTGGCATTGTGTTGCTGGAACTGGTCATCTCAAAACAAAGTCCCTTTTTATTTTTCAAGGACTGTTATCTGCTTGAATTCTTGCCTTCAATCTTAGAGATCATTCCCTTTGTTGCTTTTGAAAGCCAAACTTACTGAGAGTCTGTCCGCCCTTTTGCCCGTCAGACTTGTTTTGAATATGTCCATGGCATACCCGTTCGCTTTCAGCTTTGCTTAATGTCTGTATACAGGTCCCACCACTTGAACCTACTCATTAGACTCTCCTCTTAAATATTGGAAGTCCCTGTGATCAAAGGCTGGTCGCTTCTCCAATATTAACACAGTCCCTTGAAAATAACAGCCAATATATAGCACAGTTCTTGTGAAGTACCTCATTTTTGCCAGCAGGGGGAAAATACTTGGCATGCAGTCTGAAAGAGTCTATGGTTACTTCTGGTCACATGGGCCAGTTGCTCTTCCACTTCCTGAAGAAAGCTTGGATCTCGCTTGCTGCTTCTACTGCCTCCCGATCGCCATTTTTAAACATGTTTACTTTTTATAGAATTTGCCAAAGTCCCAAAAACTTGCCCAAATGCTTATTTGACTCCTGGAGTCTCTCTAATACAGTCTATTGCCACTTGAAACTCCACCCCCACTACAAAGGCTTTTCTTTAATCGCTTATTTGTTCTTTCCGGGGGGAGAGTCCCCTCCCCCCCTCGCTTTTAGTAAAAGGGGACTCACTCATTCTCTGGTGTTCTCACTTTAATAGACTCACTCTTCAACGTCTGATCACTCAAATCTCACCAGGTAAGGATTTAAACGCTGTACCTCCAAGCACTTGTCCCAGTGTGCGTAGTTTAGTCCCATTTGGGAACTAGGGTTGCCAACTCTTGAAATCTTACCGGTGGGGGAGGCTCTGTTCTGACCGGAGCTGGCTGTGTGTGTGTGCACGTGTGCGTTTTGCGCATGCGCGCCGCCGCAACATCACCAGAAGTGACGTCAGACATTGCTGACGTTGGGGGCATGGCCGAGCTCGTTGGGGGGGGGAACATATGGTTCCCCCCCCCCAACGAGCTCAGCCATGCCCCCAACGTCAGCAACATGGCTGCGTCACCCCCCGGGCACATTTGGCAACCCTATTGGGAACACAGCGCAGAGACCTTCAGGGCAAAGGGAAGCCTCAATCTGCCGGTAGCGTGCCCACAGAGAGGCGACCCTCAGCGCCCCATGGCAAGGGACCCATCGCAAGGGACCCATCACAAGGGTCCCAGGGGGGGTGCGGACATTCGCACCCCCTCTCAATGTGCTGGTCCACGGATCGCCCCCCCAGGAGCTCCCTGGGGATACGGCTGCCATCAGCCCGCCAAAACCAGAAGCCGTTTGGGTCACATTATGAGAAGACACTGGAGAAGACAATAATGCTCTGAAAACTGAAAGCAGCAAGAAAAGAAGATCCAACATGAGATGGATTGACTCAATCAAGGAAGCCCCGGCCCTCAGTTTGCAAGACTTGAGCAAGGCTGTTAACGATAGGATGTTCTGGAGGTAGTTCATAGAATTGCCATAGATCAGAAGCAACTTGACAGCACTTAACACTACGGTTGCCAGCCTCCAGGTAGTGGAACTCCAAAAACAACATCCATGATAAAAATAACAAGGAGTCAATAAAGACAAGTTGCAAAAACATTTACTGAAGTATTTCTGTAGTTTTGTAAAGAATATCCTTCTGTCATCACTCACCTGCTAATGAATACTGTGCAATGTGAACATTCATTTCGCAATATTTACTTTAACTGAGCATGTAGCAATCCCAGTTCTGATCACTAAAAGGAAAAGAATATTCAATTATAAATATAGTTTAAAGACTCATTAAAAACCATTACACTCAAAACCGTCACTTACAATACTACTTATCAGTTCTTGCTGGAAACATTCCATGTTGACTAATAACAGGGCCCAAGGTCTTCACAATGTGTTAGCTAGATTCTAAAAGCCAAACATAAAGTCTCCACCGTGGATGTTGTTTTTGGAGTTCCACCTCTTCCCATGATCTCTCATTTAGGCTTCCAGCCTCCAGGTAGTGGTTGGAAATCTCCAGAATTACAACTAGTCTCTAGACAATAGAGATCAGTTTCTCTAGAGAGAAGGGCTTATTTGAAAGATGGACAGTATGGCATTAAACCCTGCTGAGGTTCCCCCCCCTTTCCAAATCCCATTCTCCCCAGGCTCCACCCCCAAATCTCCAGGAATTTCCCAGCCCTGAGCTGTCAACCCTACTAAACACACACACACACACACACACACACACAGAGGCCTTGGAAGGTGGGAAGTAGCAGCCTTGAACTCTGACCGTTTCCATATAGGTTCAATGCTATTGAGAAACAGGGTGTGTTTTGGGGGGTTTTACTGCTTCCCCACAGCATCAGAGTGCTTTTATGAACCTCCAGAGGTCTCCCTGGCTTTTCCCCAGTTAGTCATGTGGGGAAGACTGGAGCAAAGATTGAACAATTGCCCTGTGAGTGGTAGATAGGGTTGCCAGTTTCCCTCTGGGGGTAGGGGATCTCCTGCCCCCAAGCTCCTGTTGCCCGCTGCAGCTTAGCTGGACAGCTGGAGGAAATGCCTGGATGAAATGAGGTTTGTGTGTGTGTGTGTGTATGTGTGTGATTGGTGTCCCTGGCATGATGATGTTACTTCCAGCGTGAGCCAGAGGTAATATCATCACACCAGGTGATCCTCTAGCATTTGCCCAAAACTCTGTGGTTAAACCATAGCATTTTGGTTGAATGCTAGAGCATCATGCCAGCATAATGACATCAATGCCTCATCATGCCAGAAATGACATAATTGCACCGGGGATACCAATCACCCCCACAAAGCAGAAGTCCCTGCCTCCCCCCATTTCCCACTGGTTGCCAAACCATGGCTGGCAACTGTAGCAGTGATAGTTTGCATATTCCCAATCCCACCCGCATGGCGGCCATTTTCCCCACAGTGCCCATTTCCTCCCCCCCCCACAGGGGCTTTGCATGTTTTAATCAGCAACTGCATATTGTTATATCAATGTAACATTATAACAATATATGTGATAGTTCTCTGAATTACCAGTTTTTGTTTATTTTTAAAGGAAGTCTCTTGCATTTTCCATTGTAGAGTAATATTTCCAGGCCTGTTCTTGGGAGTATTTGGGGGGCAGGGCGTGGGGAAGGGGAATGTTGTATAACATGGGCCTCGGCCACACGGGCAGGAAAATGCGGGGGGGGGGGGGGGGGAGGGGAGGCGTGGCTGTTTGCCCCGGAGCAAACTAACGCGCGACTGTGTGATTAAACGTCGGGTTGAGGTCCCGTCGAGCTCCCGTGGTTAGGGGGGAGGTGCCGATCACAGACGTGGCAAAGAAGCGGAGCGGCGTGGCAAACGGGGTTGTTGTTTTTTTAAAAACTGAAATGTGCGCATGCGCCGTTGGGTGCTTGTGCGCATCCGTGGAGATTTGGGTGGGAAAAACCCTTTTTGCAAGGGCGCCGGAACTACCACCGGAAACGCGATCAGACGCCCGCCCTTGCCCCGCGGTTTCTGGAAACTAGTACCTCCAAGGTACTAGTTTTTTACCCCGCATCTTCGGCGGGAAGCCTTGGGTACGCCACGGGAGCTCTACACTTCCCAGATGTGGCGGTGAGATCGCACCCAGAAAATCCGCCTATCTTCCGTCTCTCTAGCGTGCCTAATGCTCCGTGTGACCGGGGCCATGGTGATGTCACCCAGAAGTTACATCACTGCATCTTTATGGTAACGGCTGTAGAGACTGAGGGAATTTGTAGAGTATCACAGACACAGCAACTGGAAAGCGATGCCATTTTGTCCACAAGGTTACCCCCACCATTTTCTGCCACTGCAAGAGTGGGCACAGTGGGGGACAGCCAGCACGAGCTGGAGGCAACCTGGCAAGCCTATTGCAGACGTATGGGGAGAAAGTGATCACCCTGCAAGGAAATACCTGAAGACTTTTTTTCTTAAAGTTGGAAATTCAGAGAACCTGTTATGCTTACTGTTACGTCATATTGGTATAATAGTATTCAATTGCTAATTATTATTTTTTTTTAAACTGAAAAAGCCCTGGAGTGGGAAGGGTAAGATCTGCTGTCGGGGAACTAGAGTAGAGAAACTCTGGGGAAACCTGCCATGTGGTAGCCCTCTTGCTTCTGCACTGCATTGACAGCTGTAGCAACAACGAGGAAACTATGGTCCATTCTGCATCTGGCATTCGCTCCACATTTTCTCAGCACTCAACCTGGTTCCCCCATGCCTCAGAATATCTGTTTTCATTCAGTCTGGTATGCAGATTTTCCTGTGTCAGTTCTTGCCTCAGTGGTCATTAGCTGCCTCAGCCAAGTAATTCATGGCGAGGTGATGAATACAGAGGGGAAAATAGGGGCGGGGGAACTGACCGAAATTAACGAAGCCTTGTCAAGTTGTCTGCTTGTTGTTCCCTTCTAATCCAAAGCGGAAGAAGGAAAAGGTGCTGCTCATATTTTCCGAATCTGTTGTGTGTATGGTTCTTCCAGAGGGACTGTATCCAGCCAGTGGAACCTCCCCCTTCCCCATAAGAGCTGGAGCCCGCAACCACATTCAGATACCCCAAGGCAACGCTGTACTGACTGTGAAGTCACTCCTGAACAGACATAAATCTATGCAGAAGGTACCATAAAACCCACTGAACAAAGAAAGTGAAAGCGGCATGCAGTGTAGAGTGAGATTAGTGGCTGTGGAAAAACTGTGAGGAAACAGATGGGTGTAGAATCAGCCTATGCTTCCCTTTTCCCCCTTACCTCCTCAACTGGGTACGTATAGCGGCATCACAAAGACATGGGAGATTCTGATTTGGAAGGCTGATGCCTTCTGCGTTCCAGGACACAAAAAGCTCTGTCAGGCAGAAAGGCTTTGGCCAGGAGGGAAGTACCTGCAAGATGGCTGAAGTAAGAGACAGAGCCATGAACTACCTCACGGTACCCGTGATACCTTCTTCATCCTCTCAGATGGAGAAACCTATCTCTAAAGAAGAGCTGGCCCAATCCTCGACTGCTGGGACCTTAGGGCCTCCCACTGTCCAGACATCTATGGGTCCTGGCTACCCTTCCCAGGACCCTTCAGCTGTGATTGCTGTCACCTCGGGGTTGACTCCCCCAGCCAAGAGGAGGTACAGCAGAGCACGTCCGTCGAAGAGATGGAGCAGACATTCTGCACAGCGTCTCACCACCACGCACAAAGTCAAACGTGAAGGTGTGACCTTTTAATCCTTTGGGGGGAGGGCAAAGAACTTCCAGTTTCCCAGGTTGCTATATCACTCCCCTTTTCCAGAGCCATGGGGATTTTTAAGGTCTAAGGTTTAAGGTGAGTTTCCTCCAAAGGCGACATGAGCCCAATTTTATCTATGTTTACTTGGAAGGGAGCCCCAAATGAGAATAGGATTGGCAGCCTGAGATGATCAGGGTGTGGAACTCATTTGTTTTGAGGACCAGATCTGACATAAATGTCCCTTTGTTGGTCTGGGCCATGTGTGCCATAAAATGCAACACGAGGTACCGGAGATATAAACTTTATAAAGATGATTTGAGATGCCAAATGGCAATAGCAGAAAAATGATACAAAGTATACCATGATAGAATTACTAAAAATATACTTCACCCAGACAATCATTGCATTTTTGTTGTTGTTGTTGTTCAGTCGCGCAGTCGAGTCCGACTCTTCGCGACCTCATGGATCATCTCCCGCCAGGCCCTCCTGTCTTCCGCCGTCCTCTGAAGTTGGCTCAATTTCATGTTTGTTGCGTCGATGACACTGTCTAACCATCTCATCCTTTGCCGTCCCCGTCTTCTTTGACCTTCAATCTTTCCCAGCATCAGGGTCTTCTCCAGTGAGTGCTCCCTTCTCATTTGGTGGCCAAAGTATTTGAGCTTCAGTTTCATTATCTGGCCTTCCAGGGAACAGTCAGGGTTGATTTCTTTTAGGATTGACTGATTTGATCTTCTTGCAGTCCAAGGGACTCTCAAGAGTCTTCTCCAGCACCATAGTTCAAAATAATCTATTCTTCAGCGCTCGGCCTTCCTTATAGTCCAACTCTCGCAGCCATACATGACTACTGGGAATACCATTGCTTTGACCATGCGGACTTTTGTTGGCAGGGTGATGTCTCTACTTTTTATCATGCTGTTTAGGTTCGCCATCGCTTTCCTCCCAAGGAGCAGGCGTCTTTTAATTTCATGGCTGCTGTCACAGTCTGCGGTGATCTGGGATCCCAGGAACGTGAAGTCTATCACTACTTCCACGACTTCCCCTTCTATTTGCCAAGGAGTGATGGGACCGGATGCCATGATCTTAGTTTTTTTGATGTTGAGCTTCAAGCCCACTTTTGCGCTCTCCTCTTTTACCCTGAGCAAGAGGCTCTTTAGGTCCTCTTCACTTTCTGCCATTAGAGTGGTATCGTCTGCATATCTGAGGTTGTTGATCTTTTCCCCAGCAATCTTAATTCCCGCTTGTGATTCATCCAGGCCAGCATTTCGCATGATGTACTCTGCATATATATTAAATAAGCAAGGTGACAATATACATCCTTGTCGTACTCCTTTTCCTATGCTGAACCAATCAGTTGTTCCGTATCCGGTTCTAACTGTCGCTTCTTGGCCCTTATACAGGTTTCTCAAGAGACATGTGAGGTGGTCTGGTACTCCCATCTCTTTAAGGACCTGCCATAGTTTGTTGTGATCCACACAGTCAAAGGCTTTAGCATAGTCAATGAAGCAGAAGTAGATGTTTTTCTGGTACTCTCTTGCTTTCTCCATAATCCAGCGAATGTTGGCAATTTGATCTCTAGTTCCTCTACCTCTTCGAAACCCAGCTTGTACTTCTGGCAGTTCTCTATCCACGTACTGTTGAAGCCTAGCTTGTAGGATCTTGAGCATGACCTTGCTAGCGTGTGATATGAGTGCAATTGTGCGATAGTTTGAACATTCCTTGGCGTTGCCCTTCTTTGGGATTGGAATGTATACTGATCTTTTCCAATCCTGTGGCCACTGTTGCGTTTTCCAAATTTGCTGGCAAATTGAGTGCAGCACTTTAACAGCATCATCTTCTAAGACTTTGAATAGCTCAGCTGGGATACCATCACCTCCACTAGCTTTGTTGTTAGTAATGCTTTCTAAGGCCCATTTAACTTCACATTCCAGGATGTCTGGCTCGAGGTCAGTGATTATACCGTCGTGGTTGTCAAGGACATCGAGGTCTTTCTTGTATAGTTCTTCTGTGTATTCTTGCCATCTTTTCCTAATCTCTTCTGCTTCTGTTAGGTCCCTACCGTTTTTGTCCTTTATCATGGCCAGCTTTGCATGGAACGCTCCCTTGATTTCTCCAATTTTCTTGAAGAGATCTCTAGTCCTTCCCATTCTATTGTTTTCCTCTATTACTTTGCACTGTTCATTCAGGAAGGCCTCCTTATCTCTCCTTGCTGTTCTCTGGAAATCTGCATTCAGTTGGGTAAATCTTTCCTTTTCGCCTTTGCCTTTCGCTTTCTTTCTTTCCTCTGCTATTTGTAAAGCCTCATCAGAAAGCCACTTTGCTTTCTTGCATTTCTTTTTCTTTGGGATGGTGGTGATTGCTGCCTCCTGTACAATGTCACGAACCATTGCATAAATAATCACAAATCACCTTTCACAACATACTTGAATTAAGAAGTCAAATACATAATCATACAATCATGCACAACTACAGTTCCTTGTCAATTTTTAATTCATATAAAGGATCCTCCTATATTCTTCCTACTCTTCAAAACTCTTCAGTTGCAACTTCAAAGTGTCTTGTGCTGCTAGAAGTAACTTCTTACATGTATATCAACTCACGAGGTCTTCTTGTAGCGATGTGATTCAACTTCGCCAGATTCTTCATATATGAGGACACTACCTCATTTATTACCCAAAGTCAGATAGTAATTTCCAGGGGTCATTTCGTAGAAAAAAAGGTGCAGGAGCTCATTAGCTTAACTCATTAGCATAACTTATTTGCATATGCCACACCCCCTGACATCACCGGAAGTGTGTTAGAAGGCAACACCCACCACTCAGGCTCCACTGGACTGTTTTGGATTGTTAGTTATTGGAGGGGGGATGTGCAGATCTGTCCTCGCAGAGGAGGGAGAGCTTGTACCTGAATAAAACTTGGTCTTAAAGGTGCCACTGGCCTGTTTTGGACCCGGGGGCCAGGGGGGGGGGGCTCTGCAATTTACCTGGCTGCTTCTTGCTCTGACTGAGGACTGCTGGGAGCAGGGGGTGGGGCTTGTTGCATGTGCCCGCCCCCTGGGCTCTTTACTGCCGGAGCTCCGCTCCTGTGCGCTCCTGCAGGAAATGACCCCTGCATAAATGCAAGATTGTACTGCCCCAGCAGGATAAACGGCTAGCAGTTTGTTAAGAGCAGAAAATAAACCGTTTACTTTTAAAGGAATGCATGATGGGAAATGTAGTTTAGAAACCCCTTAGGTCAGATGCTGTGAGATAGCCTTCCTTTTTGGTTAGAAAGAGCTTCCTTTCTGGTAGCTAGCAAAAGCCCGCAAAACTCCCTTATTAGTTTCTTCCGTTGATTATTTAGAATTCTCTAGTGGCAAACAAGACACACAAAAATCATCTGTTTTTCACCAAAGTTATACAATGGCCTCTAATCATTAGAGATGAACTCTCTCTGTCATTCATCAGCTGGACCATGAGTTAATGACCCTTTGAATGCATGAGTAGTCAATAAAGTGATTAAGTTTAAAGTAAATTTTGCATTGATCATGTCCTTGCAAACAGAGTTCAGCCTCCAGGCAGCCATGTAACAGAATACCTACCAGAAACATTCCAATAGTCTACAATCCTTGTACTAGCCAAGTTACAATTTATAACTAAATTTATAAGTTGACAAAGAATAATTATTAGGTGTTGTTTGTCCCTACTGGTCCCAAAAGGAATCAGTGCAGGCTCCCAGACTTCACAAACTCTGATCCCTCGAGGCAGTTTGTCCCGGAAGGTGCTAACTGGCAGGCCCGTAGCTACAGTGGGGCACCTCGGGTCTAGGCCCCCCCCACTTGCCAGCAAGACCCCATCTAGCCCAGGGCGTTACAGCTTTCTCCCCCAGATTAAATTGATTAGCCAGTGCCCCCTAAGAAATTTAAATGTCATCTGACTTAAAAACATCCTGGCTATGGGCCTGCTAACTGGCCAGGGGGAAAAGCTTCCTGTCCTTTTGACAGAGGGTTTTTTTAATATACAAAAGTCAGACTTTTCATGGCATGGAGCTAAATAACATCACCTGGTAATTGCTGTGGATCAAACTGATAGTAAAAGGTCAGTTAGAGGGACCAGTTTAAAATCCAGCAATCTTACTTGTCCCATGCCTCTTTCTTTCTTAGCAAAAACACGTAGCCATTGGCCATGCCAAGTCCCTTAGTTATCATGCTAGTGTCCAGGCAGGTGGCTTCCTGCAAGCTTGGCTTCAGTACAGAGGCCTCTTTCATTGTGTTTAAGGTGTTTGGAACCAGGTATTTGGACAGAGATTAGGTTTGCCAGATTGTCCTCTACAGCTCTGCTTTGAATAGTGGCTTGATTTGTAGACATTAGCAGGCAAGAATGCTCATCTCTGTGCCAGAAGAGGTTCACTTTTTGACTTTTCAACATGAAGATACTGTTGAAGGCACAGCAGCACACCCGGCAGTGGGGTTTTTGTCCTAACCACTTGGCAGGAATGAGCAGCACCTGAGAGAATAATTATGTGTGGTCTAGGGAAACCGCATAAGCAACGTGGCCACAAGCGGAAACGCCATCATCGGACTCTGAAGGAGTTCATCGGTCAGAAGTGGGCCAAGATCAAGCCACACCTTCTCTTCCTCCGGAAGATCATCCAAGACCTGACCCAATCTATCCTGTTTGACCTGTTCATCTTTTCTGTGGTCGGGCTCAACACGATTTTGCTGGTGGTTCAAACTTTCGCTGTGGTAGAAATTCGGGGAGGTAAGGCAAGTTCCTAAAACTCAAATATAAGTAGTCCACCATATTCTCCTCTGTGGAGCATGATATAAGGTATTCACAAGAAATTATCTGGCTGTTTTCTGAGTATGCCACCTCATGACATTATATTTCAACAGTTTAATATTTGAAGTCATATTTGCCAAATATTCTGGAAAATTCCTTGAGAATATCCAATTAAATCAGTGATATTCTACTGCAATATTCAACAGTCTTTGAAGGAAAAGAATGGGTTTTTTTTACCCCATGTCTTTACCTTAAGGAGTCTCAGAGAGCCTTATCTTCCCTTCCTCTCCCCACAGCAGGCACCTTGTGAGGTAGGTGGAGCTTTGAGAGAGAACTGTGACTGGCCCAAGGTCACCCAGCAGGCTTCATGTGGAAAAGGGGGGGAATCAAACCCAGTTCTCCAGATTAGAGTCTGCCACTCTTAACTACTGCATCACACTGGCTCTCTCATTAGCTGGCATGCCATGAGAGTTAGCATTTCTCTGTTGATGAGATTTTGAAAATATCTGACAGCTGCCAAAATCAAAACCAAAGGTTGTGAGGTAAAATTTCACCACACTGCATTTCCGTTGAATCTGAGTGGCAACACTTGTAGGCGATCAGCATTTCAGATTCCTGTTTCACTTCTACCCCTTCCAGGTATGAGAAGTTTTTCTTTTACCAAATGTTCTGATCAGTCTCAAATGTTTGCTTGAAGAATTAACCCCAAAGGATGCAAGGAGGTGGGCTGGCTGTACTCAAGTTTGGACTGCCCACTTCACAGTGAGGAAGCCATAGCCCTAGAGACAGCTCAGGGGCCGCAGTTTCTCACCTCAGTACCTGCAGCCCCTTGTTCAACAACCAGGGTCAGACCAGCAGCCTTATAAAACTGGGTCAGGACTACATCGTGGGACAGGAGATGGAATGATACACATTTCCGAATTTGTTTTAACTTCCCAGTCTGTCCTTGCAACACAGTCACTGCAACACTACTTGTCCTTTGTAAGAAGTTGCCTTGCAATGCTTGTGCTTCTTCAGCTGCCTTGCCTCACACTGTGGGCTTGGCCAGTAGTGTGGCTGTAAGTAGAACCGTGTGCCCAGAGTTCTGAGAAGGAGTCCAGGGGTCATTTCGTAGAAAAAAAGGTGCAGGAGCTCATTAGCATAACTCATTAGCATAACTTATTTGCATATGCCACACCCCCTGACATCACTGGAAGTGTGTCAGAAGGCAATACCCACCGCTCAGGCTCCACTGGACTGTTTTGGATTGCTAACTATTGGGGGGGGAACATGCAGATCTTGCCCTCACAGAGGAGGGAGAGCTTGTACCTGAATAAAACGTGGTCTTAAAGGTGCCTGTGATGACCTCTTCTCTGGGGAGGTCTGGTTTCCCTTTTAAAACCGTACTTTATGCTTTGCTCTACTGGGTAATCTGGCTGCCACCAGGAAATTTTAGGCTTTCCAAACCTTTATACTTTCTTCGTCTGGTTTTGGTATTGTGACCCAGGGTCTGGGCTTTCGAGGAACTATGTGTTTCCTGAGGAAAAATGGATCAGGCTTCTGGGATGAACTTAAATAAAAAGGATTTATTTGAAGAACAGAGTAAGAAGTTGTTTAAACTGTAACTGTTTTGGAAATAGGTATTTGTAAGTACTTTAGGTCAACTGTATCACACTCTTTGTAACTTTGACTCTTTTTAAGAACTGTAGATTCACTTTACAGATATAAGCTCCTTTCTCTCTCACACTGTCATGGCACAGCACTTTCAGTTATCTCTCAGGGATTTATGCATATACTTTGTAATACTCTTTCATATAATGAACTAACTCGTCCTACACAGGGATGGGTCTCTCCTCTCTTACACAGAACTTAACCGTCTGCTTAACACAGAGACTTTTACTCTTATATTCCACACAGGAAAACTTCTCTCACAGAGACCTCAGGACAAAACTGCTTAACTAACTTCCACTGTCTGCATCAACTGTCATATC
>NW_015166439.1:291010-306012 GCF_001447785.1 Gekko japonicus | reverse complement strand
ATAAGGCTCTCCCTCCTTCCCTGAGGAAAATGTAGTGATTCTTCGAATATGCTGAGGGCTTCTTTGGTTATTTTGATTCCTTTCACATTGATAGGATAAATGTCCTGATTTCCCACATGTATAACATTGTCTGTCCTTCCAGTTACTTTCCTTGGATTCCTCCCCTTTTCTATCCAGACCTTTACCCCCAGGTCTCCTTCTCTCAGAGATAGGGCTGGTTTGAGGAAGTTTTCTAAACTTGAACTCCCTTTGTTCAATATTTTTCCAACCACCTCTATTGAGCATTAGTTTATCCGCCCAATCCGCCACCTGTTTAACATTTTCAGGAAACTTATCTTTCACTATAAGTCTTATTTCTGAGGGAAGTTGGAAAAGAAATTGATCTAGAATCATTAGTTCCCTTAATTTCTCTTTAGAGTCAGCTTTGGCTGATGATATCCATTTGTCAAAGGAGTCCGCTAATTGTGCACTGAATGTCTTATAAGACTTCTGTTTTTGTGGTGTCAGACTTCTAATTTTTTTCCTGAAGTAATCAGCACAGAGTCTGAATCTGTCATACACCGCCTCTTTAAATTCAGAATAGACAACAGGCGTATCTGAGGGAAATGTATTGTAAATCTCAGCTAATTCCCCCCTAATTAAACTGGGTAAATATTTCATATATTGAGTCTCTGGTATTCCCCAATTTTGAGCAGATTTTTCAAAAGTGGACAAAAAGATTTGGGGATCTTCTCCTGTCACATACATTATAAAGTCTTTTGGTGTTACTCGAGGGTTATCCATTCCTCTCTCTAGGTTTCCCTCCCTTTTTTCATCAAGTTTAAGTTTCTCTCTTTGTAGATGCACTCTCTCTGCTTCCAACTGTAACTCCTTTTCTCTAAGAGCAGAGGTTAGTTCTAATTCCTTATTCTTAAAGTATTGATTATCTCTTTGTTTTTCTCTCAGAAACTCTAAGTAATCTGGATTGGGGTTAAACATTTCTTCTCTATCCCGTTTGCCCGCTTCCACAGCATTCTGAACCAAGTTTGCTCTCATCTCTTCAACCCCTCTTCCTTCATGAGGTAAATTTAAGTCTATACATTTCTGAATTCCGGGAAATTACAGGCCAGTCAGTCTGACGTCGATACCGGGTAAATTGGTGGAAACCATTATTAAGGAAAGAATTAGTAGGCACATAGATAAACAAAACCTATTGAGGCAGACTCAGCATGGGTTCTGTAAGGGAAGCTCTTGTCTCACTAACCTGTTAGTGTTCTTTGAGGGGGTGAACAAACATGTGGACAAGGGGAATCCATAGGGGAAGGGCATCCATGCAGCAGGCACGACGTCTACCCCTCCCCTGGTATGGATTTAACTGGCAGCAGAAGTGCAGCCCACGTGCAACCTTCCCTGTATTGGGGTTAACTGGTGTGGTTAGTCCAGTTACCACTAGTTAGCAGAGTGCTTAAATAAAGCTACAAACGCAGCAGCATTACTTTACCAGGTCACCCAGCTTAGAAAGCTACACAGAGCCACGTTGCAAGTTTAACAGAAAAATACTTCTCTCTTTATTTGAGAAGTACACTTTGGATAGGAAAGAGTAGGGACAGGATAGAGGACTAACTTACTAGCTAAGGATGGAAGCAGATGGCGAGAGGGCCATCTGCCTCATGGTACCAAGAGAGGACCGCATGTCTCCCTCTTGGTGCGTGCAGGGAGAGAGTTCGTCTTCATCTGAGAGAAAACGGAAGGAAGGCAAATTGTCCCTGAGAACAGAATCTGCATTTCAAAGGGGACAGTGGAAGAAGTGTAAACACAGGAAGATACATCAGTGTGCCTATCTACCCATCTAGTCTCTCTGGCCACAAAGTCTGGAGGTCTGAGACACAGGGACACTGCACCTGGAACTCCCAATACCCTGCTCATAGCCACACATGCGCTTACTCTGGAGAAGTAAAAGAAAAAAATAGAGGCCAAGTATCTTGGGGACACACCAGCGTAGCACCTCATCAGCTCCCTGGGCACCTTGTTTCCCCCTCCGCAGATTGTGCTGTATGTTTATGACACCCTTGCAATAGTATACCAGAGTACCATTTGGTGGTACTGCCCCTCTGTTGCACCAGGAGAAAGCCAGCAGCAGTAGAACCATTATAACAAAGGCCAAACCAGATGCTAGGGGCATCCATGGGTCCAACCTGTGGGTGCTGCCACCATTTTAGAGGTGAACTCAATCAATTTAAGAGTGTCATGAGGGCTCAGTCCTGATCAGGGTCATAGTGCTGTGGGACAAGCCCATTTTCCCATCCCCCCCCCGCACATTTTCAAGTACAGAAAGAGCCACAGGGGATTGTTTTGACACTTGAAGGGGGCAGGGGGGAGGACAAGATTGTCTAGTCCCTCGGTGCTGCAGGCCCTCGCAGGATTTTCAAACAGCCCAAATTCACCTCTAAAATGGTAGCAGCATTCATGGGTCTCGGTCCAGTCTGCGAACACCATGTCTAGTTTGGCCTGAAGCCTCCACCGGTTCAAGGGGTAGAAAATTAAAGGGGTTGTGGAATGCAGAGGAGAAGCAATCCATTGTTCACTCCAAGGTGTTTTTTTCTGCCCCCTCCCCGAAAACATTGTGTCATGTTACAGCAGCAAGCAGAAACCAACAATTTGGCAACCTTCTTGACACTACAAGTCAAAGTATTTATCTCCAGACAGTCATTTTTGTGGAGCTGTCACGGAGGAAAATGGCCTTGTAATTGATGGTGTTCTCCATCTCTTACTCTCTGCCTCCCTCTAGAATGGTTCTTTTCTGCCTTGGATGCTTTGTTCCTTTCTGTCTATGTGGTGGAGGCGATCCTCAAGATCATTGCGCTTGATGTGGAATACTTCTATGATCCGTGGAACGACATTGGTGAGTATGTGGGCAACCACAGAGTCAAGGGCTCCTAGCTTCAAGCTAAGATTTGCAGATTACTTGAAGGCAGACATATTCTCAGGACTAAAGTACGTACACATTTAAGAAGGGAGGGGATGACTGGGTAAAGGATAGGTAGTCTGTACTCACATACTCCAGGGGTATTTCCTAGGCTTGGGGGTGGGGGGTTTTCTCCTCTCCAACCAATCCAGCATAAGCATAAAGACCACCACAACCTACTTTGCCAGTTTGCCCTGATTTTTGTTCCATTCTTCTCTCCCCCCCCCCCCCCATATTTCTTCATCATGGTCATGACGGTTCTGGATTTCATGCTGCCGCTGATATTCTATGGGCAAGGCAACCGGGGCAACAAGGTCACACTCTTCCGAGTCCTCAAAATCTTCAAGGGAGTCCGGGCCATCCGGGCCATCCGTTTCCTCCTCACCCTCCGGTCAGCACCTGAATTTGGAACTGCAGGATGGAGCAACCCCTCTGCCCAGGCTCTGGAAAGAGAACTGGGAGATTGGTTTTGCCCTGGAGCCCTGCTTAACACTGTGCTTACTATTCCCCATACAGATATCTGGAGAACTTTCAAGAAGTGACAAGCACCTTTATGCTTTCCTGCCGGTCCATCGGAGCCATCATCCTTCTCATGTTCACTTTACTTTGTATCCTTCCAGGGAAGAGTCAGGGGGAAAGCAGGGCCATTCCAGTGCATTTCCTGCCCCAGGTGACTTGCAGTACTGACTCTGAGATGTACCACAAGGAATCCCTTGCTATAGGTTGTATCTCTCAGAATCCCACAAAGTCCAAGCCCGTGATCCTGTCACATGAATACACGAAACTGCCTTATACTGAGTCAGACCATGGGCCCACCAAGGTCAGCATTGTCTACTCTGACTGGCAGTGGCCATTTCCACGTGGATTATTTGCCATGGGTTTGATGCTGCTGGGAAATTGGATTTCCCCTCCCTCCCTGCTTCCCCACAGCATTGTGGTCCAATACAGTTCATACACCTCCTGGGATTTCCCCAGCTTTTCTCCAGTTTTTTGCAAACCTGCTTTGCTAAGAAGTTTAGGTAAAGATTGCAGTAAAATTGGGATGGCTGCTCAGGGAGATCTCCTGGCCTTTCCTCTTTGTCGTCTGAGACCAGTTAGCATGATAGCGGTGGGAGAAAAAAACTGCTGGAGGGCTGATTGACATGACATCCATTCCAGCTAATACCAGGAAGTGACATCACATCATGGACGTGTCACTGACATGATACTCTAGGATATAGACAAAATTCCTCCCTCCCTGCCCCCTCTCTACATCTGCCATATGTGAGTGAGGAAGTTTAGATTTTCCTGCCTACATAACCATTTTCCTGCCTACATAACCATTTTCCATGGGCAGACATTTCCTTTCACCACCATTGGGTTTTTTAAAAAATCAGCAATTGAATATTCTTATACTGACACAACATTATAACTGTTTGTGTACCAGGTTCCTCATGGTCTCAGGCAAAGGTCTTTCACATCACCTGCTACATAATCCTTTTTAACTGGAGATACGAGGGATTGAACCTGGGATCTCTGGCATGTAGAACAGGGGCTCTATCACCAAGTCACAGCCCTCCACCTAAGTGAGAAAACACTGCCAGAACGGTTCCCCGTGTTCTAGCTCCCACCGACACCCCCTCTTTTGCAAGCTGTAGAGTTCCTTATCAAGGGGGCAATTTCCTCCCATAATTGGCAGTCCCCTATTTTGTTCCAGGGAGAAAGCAGCATCCCACCCCACTTCACAGATACAGCTTGTCTATTGCAATCTGTGTCCTGTGCCATCATTGAAGGGGAGGTCCTTGGAACACTGGGTTCCCCATGCTGACCTGGGAATCTCACAAGCAAGAGCCCCCATTGACTGTTCCAGGTCCCACCCCTCAAATAGGGTTGCTGGCTCCAGGTTGGGAAACACCTAAAGATTTTGGGGGGTGGAGTCTGAGGAGGGCGGGGTTTGAGGAGGAGAAGGGACTTCAATGGGGTTTAATGCCATAGGATCCGCCTTCCAGAGCGGCCATTTTCTCCAGCTGAATTTATCTCTGTCACCTGGAGATCAGTTGTAATAGCGGGAGATCTCCAGCCACCATCTGGAGGTTGGTAATCCAACCCCAAAAGGCTGCAGACAGACCATAGTTCTTGAGAGAGTTGAAAGTAGTTCTGAGAAAGGCTTTTTTGCATGAGTGACATAGATGCTGACTCTGGTCCCCTCGATGCATCTTGTAAAACGTGGTCAGCAGGTTTTTTGGAACCAAACCGAGAAGGAAAAGTGAAGTGTATGTTGAGGGGGGGGAAGGCCACCTGTCTCCACTGGACATGGTAGCATTACTGCCTGTTTTTGTTAAGCCACCCTGAGGCAATGGATTTGACTGCTTAATTAAGAACATAAGAGAAGTCAGTGTTGGATCAGGCCAATGGCCCATCCAGTCCAACACTCTGTCACACAGTGGCCAAAAATACCAGGTGGCATCAGGAGGTCCAGCAGTGGGGCCAGGACACCAGAAGCCCTCCCACTGTTGCCCCCCACCCCAAGCACCAAGAATACAGAGCAACACTTGCCCCAGACCGAGAGTTCTTATCTATACCTTGGGGCTAATAGCCACTGATGGACCTCTGCTGGATGCACCCTATGCAGAGGGACTTCCCTGAAATTAGTTCCTTAGCTTCCCTTCCCCCCCTTCCCAGTCATGTCTTCCGTGGTGCTGCGCGAACTGTTTGAGGAAGCTGATCCGAAGCACTTTGGGGACCTCTTCAACACAATCTTCACCCTTTTCCAGTTCTTCACCTTGGATGACTGGTCACTCGTCTACCTGGCATGCTACGAGAAAGGCAAGTTTATTTATTTAAAACATTTGCATCCTGCCTTTTTTGCCCAGTGGGGGCCCTTGAGACTGCAAACAGTTAAAGCCAGCGTTAAAGATCGTACATATGCAATAACCAGCAATTAAGACAAACAAGAAGGAGGGTTGATAAGGGAATGCTGGATGAAACAGAAAAGTCTTCACCTGCTAGCAGAAGACAATAATAAATGACAGATTAACCTCCATGAGGCTGGAATTCCACAGGTTTGGCGCCATGACTGAGTAAGCCCTTTCTTGGGTTGCCACATGTCTGGTATCAGATGGCGTGGGCACCTGAAGCAGGGCTCCTGAAGATTATCATAATTATCAGGTAGGCTCATATGGGAGCAGGCAGTCCTTCAGGTATGCAAGTCCCATAAGAACATAAGAAGAGCCCTGCTGAATGAGACCAGTGGTCCATCTAGTCCAGCATCCTGTCTCACATAGGGGCCACCTAGATGCTCTGGAGGAGGGACAACAACAGGGCATAGAGGCTGAGGCCTTCCCCTGATGTTGCCTCCTGGCTCTGGGATTCAAAGGCTGGCTGCCTATGAATGTGGAGGTTCCCCGCAGTCACCATGGCCATTGGCCACTGATGGACCTCTCCTCCATGCATCTATCATTAGTAATCCCCTTTTAAACCTGTCTAGGCCCGTGACCATGACTACATCTTCTGGCAGCAAGTTCCATATTTTAATCACTCACTGTGTAAAGAAGTATTTTGTTTAGTCTGTCTTGAATTTACTGACCATCAGCTTAATCAGATGTCCTCGAATTCTAGTATTTTGTGAGACAAATTTTTTTTTATCTTTGTCAACTCTCTCCATCCTATGCATAATTTTATCAACTTCTATCATATCCCCCCTGAGGCTGCGGTCAGATGTGCCATTTGGTGCGGTCGGGAAGCACCCCTATTTTATCCGTTGGTTTTTGGAACAGAGTTGCTCAATCAGACATTTCATTTCGCTGCAGGATCAGCCTGTCACTGCACAATCAGACGACACAGATAGGCAAGGGTTTTATATATTTTTTGCCTGCTTTTGTGCATGCGCATAAACAAGGGTAAAGTTTTTTGCACATTTTTATTTATTTTTCTTTATTTTGGGATTTATACCCCGCCCTATCCAGTAGCTTAGGGCGGCTTTCCAGCTTCTGGGATTTGATTCTCCATGTTGACCATTCTCCGATCCTTCCACAGAGAACTGGGATCCCCTTGGTTCACAGTGAGTTATGGTTGTCTGACAAAGATCACTCCCTTTCCTGCTTGCTTTCAAAGCTGGCCTAGAAATGGGGGAAAATGTGCGGTTATGCACATATCACTAAGCAAGCAAAAAAAGGGCACCCAGTTGGAATGGAATGAGCAAACCATCCTGATGGCCTGAGAGTATGCTTGAGTGATCAAACTAGGGAAACTCCGTCCATGGCCCATTGGCAAGCATTAGGACTGGAGTTTCCCAGGTGTCTTTTTACTCCATTTCAGGGGTGGACCAGGACGGGGTGCTGACGACTGTGGAACCTTTCACAGATGATGCTGTTGAATGTGAACTTTAGATCCGTCAGGCATCGACTTCAAAGTTGGATCTAAAGGCACGTCTGACCGCAGCCTGAGTTGTCTGTTTTCTAAACTAAAAAATTCAAGCCTTTAGCACCTCGAACTGGGCCTGGAAGCAAACTGGAAGCCAGTGCAGATAATATAACTACAGTGACCCCCTCTAGCCAGCATTATTGTTGAATGATAAGAGGTATGTGGGAAGGAGCACGATGGCTGTCTTCCATGGGATTGGACAAGCAACACAATCCAAGAATTGAGGATGAATGCTTGGATGCTCTGGAGCCATTCTCGGGCAGGGCATGTGCCCTGCTGTGCTTGCTGACAAACCTGTAAATTGAGTCCAGGGGAGTAGGTGGACCGGTGGTCTTTCTAGGAGGAGCTAGAGCTGTAGTTGCCCATCTAGCCCCTTCTCTTTCTTCCTTCCAGGTGCCTGGTACATCATAATCTTCCTGATTTTTTACATTCTTGTGGAGTACTTCTTGTTCCTCAAGTAAGTCTGAACTGGGCAACCTTCCTCATTGGAGGACTCCAGAGCGGGAGGGTGAAGAATCCTCTGCGAAAGCAGATTAAGCCACTTTGGCAAAAGACTGAACATGGTCTTCCCTGGGCATTATTCTTTGTCAAGTTTGAGACCTGAGGATGCTATACTGTACAAGCCAACCTTTTGAGATTCTCAGGTTTCATAAACAAAAAGAAACTCTCTAGTCCCTATGGCTGCAGAGGGGAAAAGCTTGAGGCTGTATGTGCAGAGCCGAAGTAAAATCTCCAAAGGCCCAGTAGTTTCTGGAATTTTGCTGGTGAGATAATATATCCATAGCTTTAAAAATCAATACATTGGTTAAATGGGCCTTGCAAAAGTTTCCTGGAGTAGGGAGTTTAATTTCAGTGCCAAACAGAACACCCAAGCATCACCTGCCTCCCCATGTTGCCCCCATGCATTCCTCCTTTGCATATCTTTTCCTCTATCCAGGTATTGCGAAATAAAATCAGATCAGGCTAGTTGGGCAGTACTGCATAGGAAATTCAGCAGATGCGGTCTCCCTTTCTTCCTGGACCCCAGATGGTCAACATGTAGCAACAGTGCAAATGTTGAGGGTTTTCTTTGGGGCCAGGAACATAGAGCACCATGGGTCTTGCCCCAAGGGGAGAGCTCCTGACTCATGTCTTTCTATATACTATGAGTTTTTGGCAAAGCTTCTGGTGGAAGGACAGACAGATCCATCCAGTGCCAATTAAGGAGAGTCAATGAATGTCTACTCAGACTGCAGGGCAGCCAGCAGAGTGAGAAATGGGCAGACCTAAACTGCTGGGTGTGATTTAGCAAGAAGTTCTACTTGTGTTGCCCCAGTAGCTGAAAGGGAGCTGGGCAAGAGTAGGGAACAAGACTCTGTTTTGTGTCTGTTAGGCTTCCCACTTCCTGCTAATTAAAGTAAAGGTAAAGGTTCCCTTGCTCGAAAGCCAGTCGAATCCAACTCTAGGGTTGCGGTGCTCATCTCCGTTTCAAAGCCAAAGAGCCAGCGCTGTCCGAAGACGTTTCCCTGGTCATGTGGCTGGCATGACTAAACACCAAGGCGCACAGAACGCTGTTACCTTCCCACCGAAGTGGTACCTATTTATCTACTTGCAATTTCTTGCTTTTGAACTGCTAGGTTGGCAGGAGCTGGAACTAGAGACGGGAGCTCACTCCATCATGCGGCAACTCGGGTCTCGAACTGCTAAACTACTGACCTTCCACAGCCTGCAGTTCAGCGTCTTAACCACTTGAGCCACCTGCTAATTAGGAGGATGTAAAGTTTGGCCCAGCATGTTGATGCCACAGCATGGACTCAATTTCTGCATGAGGGGCTGGGGAAAGAGGGTTGACCACTTTCCTTCATGCTTCCAGTTGACACTCCTGCTTCTCTCTCTCTCTGTCTTCTGAAGCCTGGTGATTGCTGTCCTTGTGGATAATTTCCAGATGGCCCTGCTTAAGCGTCAGGAGCTCAAGAAACAGAAGGTCAGGCCCACAGCCTCGGGTGGGGAGGGGAAAATCAGCTCTGCAGGTGACCAGACCCAGAGGAGAATTCCCAACAGCGGTACAGCTAGGATTTTTTGGGCAATTGGACAAAGCACATTATTCCTAGGGTTGCCAGCCTCCAGGTGGGGCCTGGAGATCTCTCGCTTTTACGCTGATCTCCAGCTGACAGAGATCAGCTCCCCTGGAGAAAATGGCTGCTTTAAAGGGTGGACTCTATGGCATTGTACCATGCTGAGGCCCCTCCCCTCCCCAAACCTCACCATCTCCTGGATCCACCCCCAAAGTCTCCCTCCAACCCAGACCTGGCAATTGTTCCACACCATAGCACCACAAACACCATCTGCCTTAGAACACATACAAATCAAATATCTCATTTCAAAATTCTTCACATACTTAACTCCTTTTCCTCTTGTACATATCATTGTTCCTTCACCTTCTGGTATACACTTAAAAAAAAATAATAATCAAAAGTTACAGTTCTTTATCAACTACAACACTCCAAAACTGCAAACCCCACCTTCATTCCTCACTACATAATTTATTATAGCATGCAGAATGAAAAACAAATGACACTTTTACAAAGCGTAGTAAAAAATTATCAAATGCTTCCACAGTGTGTTTAATGCCATACACAAAGTGCAACAATGAAAAAGGCAAACTCTGTTAGGGATTATTAGGAAAGGGATTGCAAATAAAACAGCTGATATCGTAAGCCCACAGTATAGATCTATGGTGTGGCCTCATTTGGAATACTGTACAGTCAGAGGTCATTTCGGGGGGGATCGTGGGGGATCGCAGTTCCCCCGGGTGAGGTACGGGGGGCGGGGCACATGACGAAGCCCCGCCCCCTGCTTCCGGCCGCCCCGCTTTCGGCCCTCATTCAGCCAGGAGGAGGCAGGAGGAGGGTAAGTTGCTTCCTCCCTGCCTCTCCCCACCCCTGCCTGCCTGGGGCCAGGGAGGGCCTTCGCGGGGCTTCCTTGCAGCCGGGACCATTGGGGGTGGGGTGTGTGGCCTTATGATACACTTCCGGTGATGTCAGGGTGTGTGGCATATGCTAATGAGTTATGCTAATGAGTTCCCCTAGCTTTTTTTCTACGAAATGACCCCTGTGTACAGTTCTGGTCACCGTATCTCCAAAAAGACACTGCAGAGCTGGAAGAAGTGCAGAGGAGGGCAGCCAAGATGATTAAGGGGTTGGAGCACCTTCCCTATGAGGAAAGACTGAAGAATTTTCAGTTTAGAAAAGAGAAGCCTAAGGAGGGGACATGATAGAGGTTTATCAAGTTATGCAGGGGGTGGAGAGAGTTGACAAAGGGAAATTTTTCTCCTTCTCCCAAAATACTAGAACCAGGGTTGCCAAGTCAGGAAAACTCACCAGCGGGGGAGCCTCGCCGGGCTCCGGGAGCCATCGTCGGATGCGCCGCCAGCGCGTCACCAGAAGTGATGCGTGACGTCGACCACGTTGAGGGTGTGGCCCCGATCGTCGGAGGGAAAACCATAGAGTTTTCTCTCCAACGATCCGGGCCACGCCCCCCACTGTGCTTCGGGGGGGGCGGAGTTCCCCCCGGGGCCCGATTTCGCGGCAGCGGAAATCGGGCTCCAAAGCGGGGGTTTACCCGCCCCCACTTGGCAGCCCTAACTAGAACTCAAGGGCATCCAATGAAACCGATGAGCAGTAAATTCAGGACAGACAAAAGGAAATATTTCTTTACACAGGTAGTGATTAAAATGTGGAATTCGCTGTGACATGCCAGAGGATGTTGTGATGGCCACAGGAACAAACAGTTTTAAAAGGGGATTAGATAGATTCATGGAGGATCAGTCTGTCAATGGCTACTAGCCTTGGTGACTGAAGGGAACCGCCACATGCAGAGGCACTAATCCTCTGAATCCCAGTGCCAAGAGGCAACATTAGGGGAAGGCCTCGGCCTCTATGTCCTCTTGCTGGCCCTCCAGGGGAACTGGTTGGCCACTGTGTGAGACCAGATGCTGGGCTAGATGGACCATTGGTCTGATCCAGCAGGGCTCTTCTTATGTTCTGTTCTCTTGGAAGGCAACTGCGTGCCCTCCCGTGTGAAGCTCAGGATCGCTTCAGGGAGGCTGTACTGGATGCACCTGAAAACTGTCTTGCCAGATGCTGCCTCAGCCAGTAGGCCTGGATGTTGTGGCTCTGAAACAGCCAGAGCTCCACACACACACCCCCCAACATCACCAGGCAGTACATGGACGTCCCTGCAGGTATACACACTAGCTCCTGCTTGAAATTTAATTCATTTATGATATTTAGTTTAGTTTAATGGGTTTTTAGACCCCCATACTTGGGGCTCAAGGTGGTGTACAACATTCAAATACAAACGTAATCAATTTCAAAATCGTTAAAACAGTAAAACAGTTTCAGTGACAATTTCAGATGGTGTTTGAGTCAATTTGCTTTCTCCAAGGGGGAGGGAGTAGAAAAGGAGGCTAGGCTAATTAAATCATTGCTGTCCTCAACCATAGGCCCAGTGGAGAGTTCCATCAGGTCAGAGCCAAGGCCAAAAAGGCCCTGGCTCTGGTCAAGGCCAGCCAGTTATTTTTCAGGTCAGGGATCTCCAGAAGATTTTTCTCAGCTGAGCCTAAGGTTCTTGGGGGGGGGGGGGGTTGTACCAAATGTTTAAAAATTTTCTATGCCACCTTTCCACCCAAATCAGTTCCCCAAGACAGTGATCACCAAAACATTAAAAGGTTTCAACATTAAAACAGAGGTCAGCACACAAACACACACAACACCAAAGCCAAAGGAGGACCAATAACAGTTAATGGGGGTAAGCAAAAAAAAAAAAAAAACACCAAAAAAAAGTTTTTACTTGCTGGTGGAAGACAACAATAGAGGGAGACTGACAAACCTCTGGGGGGACCAAAGTTTTGGTGCCACAGCTGAGAAGGCCCTTTCTTGAGTTGCCTAGTTTAGCCCCAGTAATCCTGCCCCTTCCTACACATCCTGTTTTCCTATTGGCAGCTGAATTCCTTGTTGCTCTTTCTTCCCTTCCCGATTTGCAGAAGCACTACACGGTGGAAAGCAGCACAGAAGAAGTTTCTACTGGCAAGATGGAAGGTGATTGGGGGTTCTAGGGAGGGGAGAAGTACAGTTGGTCCTGAGGCCTGCACCAGGACTCGGTCCTAAGCATGTCAGAATAGTATAACCAAGAAGTTCCTCTGAGCATACAGAGACTGCCTCTCACCACTGAGGAATGTTATGCCAACTTCTCCAGGAAATTCCTGGAGACCCAATCCAAGTTATCTACCAAGGAAAATTGGGTGTTTGTGGCTGTGCGTAAGTTCTATACCAGTCTATACAGAGGTCGGATGGCGAATGAGACGCTCGGCTATATCCCAGGAAGTGAGACAACACGCTAGTCCTTAAATAAATGTTGTCTTTACTAAAGGTTTTTCATCAGGCATACAAAATCGGAATCATACAAATTCATACAAGCTCCTTAGTTACAATAGTACATTAGAACAATTACAGCATAGAAAATAACAAAAGCATCAAAATGGGGAAGACACAATGGGGCACGGCTATACTCATCTGAGGTCCAGCTGAGGAAGAACTCTCCTCCTTGGAACGCTGGGCAGCCGAAATGCAGCAGCTTGTGAACTCCAAGGCACACAGGTAGGACCAGCCAAACCACGTGTGAGCTCTCTGGGTCGCGACTCCGGAGAACTTAGGTAGTAGAGTCACTTGTAGCACCTTAGTGCACTGCTATGGGAAGGGTGGGTTAACCAGAGAGACAAAGGAGAGTTTCTCCTTAAATAAACTCTTTTTGGGGCATGTGCTATCCAGCCATAAACTATCAAACCCGTCCTCTAAACTATCACTACTGGATGAAGAGGGGGTGACGAGGGGATGACGAAGGGGATGACGCTCTCCTAAGGGGTGGTGGCAATATGCAGATCCTACTCCTACATCAAAGGTGCCTTTTGGCAAGGTGTGAATCTTCCGTTCCCATGGACACCCTCTTGATTTGCAGATCTGGTTCCTGCTCCAAAGCCATAAACGCTATTGTCTTTAGATCTCCAAACCAGATTAAGGGAGTAGGGTCACTTGCTCTTTCCATTCCAAGAATGCCGGGGTTCGCTGGGGATTTTCCATAGCTCTCCAAGTGGGTGCAATGGCGCGGTGTCTTCTCCATCCCAAAGAGTCATGGGATACATTCCAGGGACGCACATGGTCCGTATGTGCAACGGCAGGCCCAGGCCAGCCTATTTCTAGGCAAGCATGAGATGCAGAACAAAGCAACACACAACATACAGCAATCCCTGAATACATAATGCATAGGTATTCATGCTAGAGACACACATAAGCAGCATCACCACTATACAGAAATACAAACATAAGCTCATATCGTTACAGTCCCCCCTTTCGCGGCGGCAGAACTAAAAGTTCGGCCTGCCACGACAACAAAACATTGAGTCCACGTGGCGGGTGCCACTCCAAGGCGCTGGCATGGAAGTGAAACGTCATCATGCCAGGCAGGTGCAAAAGAATGTCCAAGTCCATGCGTTGGTGACCCCTATGTGATCTGGTTTGGTGTGGTCATGAACAGAGTCCGGGCCCATGACAGGCAACGTCAGCAGAAAGAGCAGGCAGGCAGGCAGACACGTCTTCGGTGTCGGGGTGTCGCCATCCAGACAGAGGCATCCGTGCTTCCTGTCTAAATCTAGCTAACGTTGGAGGACGGGCTTCTTTCCTTTGAAAAGGGAAAAATACCAAGACCTGTCCTATACTTACCAAAAATGCCAAATCAAAATAGGGGGGGGGCAGCAATGACGTCAGACAAGTAAGAGCCGTGGGTGTTCACTTCAGATGTGCATGTGATGCCCTAGTGACAGCTCAATGCATGTCAAACCTGCTTGCATGGAAACAAAACAACAAAACAGTTAATTCACAGCTAAACCACAAGGCATGGTGTGCAAACAGTCCCAGTTTCCCAGGAATAAAGCAGCCTTCACCGATCCCTGAGTAAAACAACCCCATCGTCTCCCTAAGCGGAGGCGGTCCGTGGGATTCATTGAGGCAAGCAGCAATAAACAGTAGCAGCATTCACGCAGCCGCGTGTAGTGTCGGTGTTTGGGCGAAAGAGGGCTTCCAGTACCGTGCCAGTCCTGGCAGGGGAGGGGGTCCTCTCACTGGTGGGGGCATGGTTATGCATATGCAAATCGTCTCCCCCCTTTGCTTCCCAAAGCACCTTGGGACTCGCAGATCCCATGATAAACACAATTTATTTAAAGCAGACTAAGCCGGTGAGTGCACTCCTAGGCACACTATAGACATTTTCGGGAGGTCTTATTCAAGATAAAACAACGGTCGCGTGTTCTCGCCGGTGCACCATGATCGCAAACACAGTCTGGCTACAACACCTCCTAGGCTCGGTCTCCATCGGCCATTCCTACTGAATGGGCCAAACCATCGCACAAGGAACCTGAACTCGTGCGCTGTGTGGTGCAGAGCCATGGGTTCCCTGGTTGGCTTATAGGTGTGGTGAACTCCGCCTCGAGGTCTCTAGCCACAACACCTCCTAGGCTCGGTCTCCCTCGGCCATTCCTACTGAATGGGCCAAACCACTGCACAAGGAACCTGAACTCGTGCGCTGTGTGGTGCAGAGCCATGGGATCCCTGGTTGGCTTATAGGT